>NW_025727787.1:0-241890 GCF_021461385.2 Schistocerca piceifrons
TATGTTTTGAACCATTCCTGTGACACTAGTTATAGATTCCGAAGCTTCACTTCAGGTTTACTGTATCCCATTCACCTTCCTATTCGCGATGAAACACAGAAATTGCATCTTAATTAAATACAAAAGGCGCAATGCCGACTTAAGTACAAGATAACTGACTCTTCCTACTGACTACGTTTTGAACCATTCCTGTGACACTAGTTGTAGATTCCGATGCTTCACTTCAGGTTTACTGTATCCAGCTGACCTTCTTATTGACGATGAAGCACAGAAATTGCATCGGAATTAAATACAAAAGGCAAAGTGCAGACTTAAGGTCAGGAAGACTGACTCTTCTTACTGTCTATGTTTTGAACCAATCCTGTGACACTAGTTATAGATTCCGATGCTTCACTTGAGGTTTACTGTATCCCTCTGACCATTTTATTGACGATGAAACACAGAAATAGCACCTCAATTAAATACAAAAGGCACAATGCCGACTTCAGTACAAGAACACTAACTTATCTTACTGTCAATGGTTTGAACCATTCCTGTTACACTAGTTATAGATTCCGATACTTCACTTCAGGTTTACTGTATCCCTGTGACCTTCTTAATGACGAAGAAACACAGATATTGCATCGGAATTAAATACAAAAGGCACAATGCCGACTTCAGTACAAGAAGACTGACCCTTCTTACTGTCTATGTTTTGAACCATTCCGATGCTTCACTACAGGTTTACTGTATCCCTCTGACCTTCTTTCTGACGATGAAACACAGAAATTGCATCGGAATTTAATACAAAAGGCACAATGCCGACTTAAGTACAAAAAGAGTGACTCTTCTTACTGTCTATGTTTTGAACCATTCCTGTGACACTAGTTATAGATTCCGATGCTTCACTTCAGGTTTACTGTATCCCTGTGAGCTTCTTATTGACGATGAAACACAGAAATTGCATCGGAATTATATACAAAAGGCACAATGCCGACTTAAGTACAAGAAGACTGTTTCTTCTTACTGTCAATGTTTGAACCATTCCTGTGACACTAGTTATAGATTCCGATGCTTTACTTCAGGTTTACTGTATCCCTCTGACCTTCTTATTGACGATCAAACACAGAAAATTCATCGGAATTAAATACAAAAGGCACAATGCCGACTCAAGTACAAGAAGACAGGCTCCTCTTACTGTCTATGATTTGAGCCATTCCTGTGACGCTAATTATAGATTCCGATGCTTCACTTTAGGTTTACTGTATCCATCTGACCTTCTTATTGACGATGAAGCACAGAAATTGCATCGGAATTAAATACAAAAAGCAAAATGCCGACTTAAGTACAAGAAGACTGACTCTTCTTACTGTCTATGATTTGAACGATTCCTGTGACACTAATTATAGGTTCCCATGCTTCACTTCAGTTTTACTGTATCCCTCTGACCTTCTTATTGACGATGAAACACAGAAATTGCATCGGAATTAAATACAAAATGCACAATGCCGACTTAAGTACAAGAAGACTGACTCTTCCTACTGTCTATGTTTTGAACCATTCCTGTGACACTAGTTATAGATTCCGAAGCTTCACTTCAGGTTTACTGTATCCCTTTCACCTTCCTATTGGCGAAGAAACACAGAAATTGCACCTTAATTAAATACAAAAGGCGCAATGCCGACTTAAGTACAAGATAACTGACTCTTCCTACTGACTACGTTTTGAACCATTCCTGTGACACTAGTTATAGATTCCGGTGCTTCACTTCAGGTTTACTGTATCCAGCTGACCTTCTTATTGACGATGAAGCACAGAAATTGCATCGGAATTAAATACAAAAGGCAAAATGCAGACTTAAGGTCAAGAAGACTGACTCTTCTTACTGTCTATGATTTGAACCATTCCTGTGACACTAGTTATAGGTTCCCATGCTTCACTTCAATTTTACTGTATCCCTCTGACCTTCTTATTGACGATGAAACACAGAAATTGCATCGGAATTAAATACAAAAGGCACAATGCCGACATAAGTACAAGAAGACTGACTCTTCCTAATGTCTATGTTTTGAACCAATCCTGTGACACTAGTTATAGATTCCGATGCTTCACTTCAGGTTTACTGTATCCCTCTGACCATTTTATTGACGATGAAACACAAACATAGCACCTCAATTAAATACAAAAGGCACAATGCCGACTTCAGTACAAGAACACTAACTTATCTTACTGTCAATGGTTTGAACCATTCCTGTTACACTAGTTATAGATTCCGATACTTCACTTCAGGTTTACTGTATCCCTGTGACCTTCTTAATGACGAAGAAACACAGATATTGCATCGGAATTAAATACAAAAGGCACAATGCCGACTTCAGTACAAGAAGACTGACCCTTCTTACTGTCAATGTTTTGAACCATTCCGATGCTTCACTACAGGTTTACTGTATCCCTCTGACCTTCTTATTGACGATGAAACACAGAAATTGCATCGGAATTTAATACAAAAGGCACAATGCCGACTCAAGTACAAGAAGACTGGCTCTACTTACTGTCTATGTTTTGAACCATTTCTGTGACACTAGTTATAGATTCCGATGCATCCCTTCAGGATTACTGTATCCCTGTGACCTTCTTATTGACGAAGAAACACAGATATTGCATCGGAATCAAATACAAAAGGCACAATGCCGACTTAAGTACAAGAAGACTGACCCTTCTTACTGTCTAAGCTTTGAACCATTCCTGTGACACTAGTTATAGATACCGATGCTTCACTTCAGGTTTACTGTATCCCTCTGACCTTCGTATTGACGATGAAACACAGAAATTGCATCGGAATTAAATACAAATGGCACAATGCCGACTTAAGTACAAAAAGAGTGACTCTTCTTACTGTCTACGTTTTGAACCATTCCTGTGACACTAGTTATAGATTCCGATGCTTCACTTCAGGTTTACTGTATCCCTGTGAGCTTCTTATTGACGATGAAACACAGAAATTGCATCGGAATTATATACAAAAGGCACAATGCCGACTTAAGTACAAGAAGACTGACTCTTCTTACTGTCGATGTTTGAACCATTCCTGTGACACTAGTTATAGATTCCGATGCTTTACTTCAGGTTTACTGTATCCCTCTGACCTTCTTATTGACGATCAAACACAGAAAATTCATCGGAATTAAATACAAAAGACACAATGCCGACTCAAGTACAAGAAGACAGGCTCTTCTTACTGTCTATGATTTGAGCCATTCCTGTGACACTAATTATAGATTCCGATGCTTCACTTTAGGTTTACTGTATCCATCTGACCTTCTTATTGACGATGAAGCACAGAAATTGCATCGGAATTAAATACAAAAGGCAAAATGTCGACTTAAGTACAAGAAGACTGACTCTTCTTACTGTCTATGATTTGAACCATTCCTGTGACACTACTTACAGGTTCCCATGCTTCACTTCAGTTTTACTGTATCCCTCTGACCTTCTTATTGACGATGAAACACTGAAATTGCATCGGAATTAAATACAAAAGGCACAATGCCGACTTAAGTAGAAGAAGACTGACTCTTCCTACTGTCTATGATTTGAACCATTCCTGTGACACTAGTTATAGATTCCGATGCTTCACTTCAGGTTTACTGTATCCCTTTCACCTTCCTATTGACAATGAAACACAGAAATTGCATCCTAATTAAATACAAAAGGCACAATGCCGACTCAAGTACAAGATGACTGGCTCTTCTTACTGTCTATGTTTTGAACCATTTCTGTGACACTAGTTATAGATTCCGATGTTTCACTTCAGTTTTACTGTATAACTCTGACCTTCTTAATGACGAAGAAACACAGATATTGCATCGGAATTAAATACAAAAGGCACAATGAGGACTTCAGTACAAGAAGACTGACCCTTCTTACTGTCTATGTTTTGAACCGTTCCTGTGACACTAGTTATAGATTCCGATGCTTCACTTCAGGTTTACTGTATCCCTCTGACCTTCTTATTGACGATGAAACACAGAAATTGCATCGGAATTTAATACAAAACGCACAATGCAGACTCAAGTACAAGAAGACTGGCTCTTCTTACTGTCTATGTTTTGAACCATTTCTGTGACACTAGTTATAGATTCCGATGCATCCCTTCAGGATTACTGTATCCCTGTGACCTTCTTATTGACGAAGAAACACAGATATTGCATCGGAATTAAATACAAAAGGCACAATGCCGACTTAAGTACAAGAAGACTGACTCTTCCTACTGTCTATGATTTGAACCATTCCTGAGACACTAGTTATAGATTCCGATGCTTCACTTCAGGTTTACTGTATCCCTTTCACCTTCCTATTGACGATGAAAGACAGAAATTGCATTTTAATTAAATACAAAAGGCACAATGCCGACTTAAGTACAAGATAACTGACTCTTCCTACTGACTACGTTTTGAACCATTTCTGTGACACTAGTTATAGATTCCGATGCTTCACTTCAGTTTTACTGTATCCCTCTGACCTTCTTATTGACGATGAAACACAGAAATTGCATCGGAATTAAATACAAAAGGCACAATGCCGACAGAAGTACAAGAAGACTGACTCTTCTTACTGTATATGCTTTGAACCATTCCTGTGACACTAGTTATAGATTCCGATACTTCACTTCAGGTTTACTGTATCCCTCTGACCTTCTTATTGACGAAGAAACACAGATATTGCATCGGAATTAAGTACAAAAGGCACAAAGCTTTCTTATGTACAAGAAGACTGACCCATCCTACTGTCTTTGTTTTAAACCATTCCTGTGACACTAGTTATAGATTCCGATGCTTCACTTCTGGTTCACTGTATCCCTCTGACCTTCGTATTGACGATGAAACACAGAAATTGCATCGGAATTAAATACAAATGGCACAATGCCGACTTAAGTACAAAAAGAGTGACTCTTCTTACTGTCTATGTTTTGAACCATTCCTGTGACACTAGTTATAGATTCCGATGCTTCACTTCAGGTTTACTGTATCCCTGTGAGCTTCTTATTGACGATGAAACACAGAAATTGCATCGGAATTATATACAAAAGGCACAATGCCGACTTAAGTACAAGAAGACTGACTCTTCTTACTGTCAATGTTTGAACTATTCCTGTGACACTAGTTATAGATTCCGATGCTTTACTTCAGGTTTACTGTATCCCTCTGACCTTCTTATTGACGATCAAACACAGAAAATTCATCGGAATTAAATACAAAAGGCACAATGCCGACTCAAGTACAAGAAGACAGGCTCTTCTTACTGTCTATGATTTGAGCCATTCCTGTGACACTAATTATAGATTCCGATGCTTCACTTTAGGTTTACTGTATCCATCTGACCTTCTTATTGACGATGAAGCACAGAAATTGCATCGGAATTAAATACAAAAGGCACAATGCCGACTTAAGTAGAAGAAGACTGACTCTTCTTACTGTCTATGATTTGAACCATTCCTGTGACACTAGTTATAGATTCCGAAGCTTCACTTCAGGTTTACTGTATCCCTTTCACCTTCCTATTGGCGATGAAACACAGAAATTGCATCTTAATTAAATACAAAAGGCGCAATGCCGACTTAAGTACAAGATAACTGACTCTTCCTACTGAGTACGTTTTGAACCATTCCTGTGACACTAGTTATAGATTCCGATGCTTCACTTCAGGTTAACTGTATCCAGCTGACCTTCTTATTGACGATGAAGCACAGAAATTGCATCGGGATTAAATACAAAAGGCAAAGTGCAGATTTAAGGTCAGGAAGACTGACTCTTCTTACTGTCTATGTTTTGAACCAATCCTGTGACACTAGTTATAGATTCCGATGCTTCACTTGAGGTTTACTGTATCCCTCTGACCATTTTATTGACGATGAAACACAGAAATAGCACCTCAATTAAATACAAAAGGCACAATGCCGACTTCAGTACAAGAACACTAACTTATCTTACTGTCAATGGTTTGAACCATTCCTGTTACACTAGTTATAGATTCCGATACTTCACTTCAGGTTTACTGTATCCCTGTGACCTTCTTAATGACGAACAAACACAGATATTGCATCGGAATTAAATACAAAAGGCACAATGCCGACTTCAGTACAAGAAGACTGACCCTTCTTACTGTCTATGTTTTGAACCGTTCCGATGCTTCACTACAGGTTTACTGTATCCCTCTGACCTTCTTTCTGACGATGAAACACAGAAATTGCATCGGAATTTAATACAAAAGGCACAATGCCGACTTAAGTACAAAAAGAGTGACTCTTCTTACTGTCTATGTTTTGAACCATTCCTGTGACACTAGTTATAGATTCCGATGCTTTACTTCAGGTTTACTGTATCCCTCTGACCTTCTTATTGACGATCAAACACAGAAAATTCATCGGAATTAAATACAAAAGGCACAATGCCGACTCAAGTACAAGAAGACAGGCTCCTCTTACTGTCTATGATTTGAGCCATTCCTGTGACGCTAATTATAGATTCCGATGCTTCACTTTAGGTTTACTGTATCCATCTGACCTTCTTATTGACGATGAAGCACAGAAATTGCATCGGAATTAAATACAAAAAGCAAAATGCCGACTTAAGTACAAGAAGACTGACTCTTCTTACTGTCTATGATTTGAACGATTCCTGTGACACTAATTATAGGTTCCCATGCTTCACTTCAGTTTTACTGTATCCCTCTGACCTTCTTATTGACGATGAAACACAGAAATTGCATCGGAATTAAATACAAAATGCACAATGCCGACTTAAGTACAAGAAGACTGACTCTTCCTACTGTCTATGTTTTGAACCATTCCTGTGACACTAGTTATAGATTCCGAAGCTTCACTTCAGGTTTACTGTATCCCTTTCACCTTCCTATTGGCATTGAAACACAGAAATTGCATCTTAATTAAATACAAAAGGCGCAATGCCGACTTAAGTACAAGATAACTGACTCTTCCTACTGACTACGTTTTGAACCATTCCTGTGACACTAGTTATAGATTCCGGTGCTTCACTTCAGGTTTACTGTATCCAGCTGACCTTCTTATTGACGATGAAGCACAGAAATTGCATCGGAATTAAATTTAAAAGGCAAAATGCAGACTTAAGGTCAAGAAGACTGACTCTTCTTACTGTCTATGATTTGAACCATTCCTGTGACACTAGTTATAGGTTCCCATGCTTCACTTCAGTTTTACTGTATCCCTCTGACCTTCTTATTGACGATGAAACACAGAAATTGCATCGGAATTAAATACAAAAGGCACAATGCCGACATAAGTACAAGAAGACTGACTCTTCCTAATGTCTGTGTTTTGAACCAATCCTGTGACACTAGTTATAGATTCCGATGCTTCACTTCAGGTTTACTGTATCCCTCTGTCCATTATATTGACGATGAAACACAAAAATAGCACCTCAATTAAATACAAAAGGCACAATGCCGACTTCAGTACAAGAACACTAACTTATCTTACTGTCAATGGTTTGAACCATTCCTGTTACACTAGTTATAGATTCCGATACTTCACTTCAGGTTTACTGTAACCCTGTGACCTTCTTAATGACGAAGAAACACAGATATTGCATCGGAATTAAATACAAAAGGCACAATGCCGACTTCAGTACAAGAAGACAGACCCTTCTTACTGTCTATGTTTTGAACCATTCCGATGCTTCACTACAGGTTTACTGTATCCCTCTGACCTTCTTATTGACGATGAAACACAGAAATTGCATCGGAATTTAATACAAAAGGCACAATGCCGACTCAAGTACAAGAAGACTGGCTCTTCTTACTGTCTATGTTTTGAACCATTTCTGTGACACTAGTTATAGATTCCGATGCATCCCTTCAGGATTACTGTATCCCTGTGACCTTCTTATTGACGAAGAAACACAGATATTGCATCGGAATCAAATACAAAAGGCACAATGCCGACTTAAGTACAAGAAGACTGACCCTTCTTACTGTCTAAGCTTTGAACCATTCCTGTGACACTAGTTATAGATACCGATGCTTCACTTCAGGTTTACTGTATCCCTCTGACCTTAGTATTGACGATGAAACACAGAAATTGCATCGGAATTAAATACAAATGGCACAATGCCGACATAAGTACAAAAAGAGTGACTCTTCTTACTGTCTATGTTTTGAACCATTCCTGTGACACTAAGTATAGATTCCGATGCTTCACTTCAGGTTTACTGTATCCCTCTGACCTTCTAATTGACGATGAAACACAGAAATTGCATCGGAATTAAATACAAATGGCACAATGCCGACTTAAGTACAAAAAGAGTGACTCTTCTTACTGTCTACGTTTTGAACCATTCCTGTGACACTAGTTATAGATTCCGATGCTTCACTTCAGGTTTACTGTATCCCTGTGAGCTTCTTATTGGCGATGAAACACAGAAATTGCATCGGAATTATATACAAAAGGCACAATGCCGACTTAAGTACAAGAAGACTGACTCTTCTTACTGTCGATGTTTGAACCATTCCTGTGACACTAGTTATAGATTCCGATGCTTTACTTCAGGTTTACTGTATCCCTCTGACCTTCTTATTGACGATCAAACACAGAAAATTCATCGGAATTAAATACAAAAGACACAATGCCGACTCAAGTACAAGAAGACAGGCTCTTCTTACTGTCTATGATTTGAGCCATTCCTGTGACACTAATTATAGATTCCGATGCTTCACTTTAGGTTTACTGTATCCATCTGACCTTCTTATTGACGATGAAGCACAGAAATTGCATCGGAATTAAATACAAAAGGCAAAATGCCGACTTAAGTACAAGAAGACTGACTCTTCTTACTGTCTATGATTTGAACGATTCCTGTGACACTAATTATAGGTTCCCATGCTTCACTTCAGTTTTACTGTATCCCTCTGACCTTCTTATTGACGATGAGACACAGAAATTGCATCGGAATTAAATACAAAAGGCACAATGCCGACTTAAGCACAAGAAGACTGACTCTTCCTACTGTCTATGATTTGAACCATTCCTGTGACACTAGTTATAGATTCCGAAGCTTCACTTCAGGTTTACTGTATCCCTTTCACCTTCCTATTGGCGATGAAACACAGAAATTGCATCTTAATTAAATACAAAAGGCACAATGCCGACTTAAGTACAAGATAACTGACTCTTCCTGCTGACTACGTTTTGATCCATTCCTGTGACACTAGTTATAGATACCGATGCTTCACTTCAGGTTTACTGTATCCCTCTGACCTTCGTATTGACGATGAAACACAGAAATTGCATCGGTATTAAATACAAATGGCACAATGCCGACTTAAGTACAAAAAGAGTGACTCTTCTTACTGTCTATGTTTTGAACCATTCCAGTGACACTAAGTATAGATTCCGATGCTTCACTTCAGGTTTACTGTATCCCTGTGAGCTTCTTATTGACGATGAAACACAGAAATTGCATCGGAATTATATACAAAAGGCACAATGCCGACTTAAGTACAAGAAGACTGACTCTTCTTACTGTCAATGTTTTGAACCATTCCTGTGACACTAATTATAGATTCCGATGCTTCACTTCAGGTTTACTGTATCCCTGTGAGCTTCTTATTGACGATGAAACACAGAAATTGCATCGGAATTATATACAAAAGGCACAATGCCGACTTAAGTACAAGAAGACTGACTCTTCTTACTGTCAATGTTTTGAACCATTCCTGTGACACTAGTTATAGATTCCGATGCATCCCTTCAGGATTACTGTATCCCTGTGACCTTCTTATTGACAAAGAAACACAGATATTGCATCGGAATCAAATACAAAAGGCACAATGCCGACTTAAGTACAAGAAGACTGACCCTTCTTACTGTCTAAGCTTTGAACCATTCCTGTGACACTAGTTATAGATACCGATGCTTCACTTCAGGTTTACTGTATCCCTCTGACCTTCGTATTGACGATGAAACACAGAAATTGCATCGGTATTAAATACAAATGGCACAATGCCGACTTAAGTACAAAAAGAGTGACTCTTCTTACTGTCTATGTTTTGAACCATTCCTGTGACACTAAGTATAGATTCCGATGCTTCACTTCAGGTTTACTGTATCCCTGTGAGCTTCTTATTGACGATGAAACACAGAAATTGCATCGGAATTATATACAAAAGGCACAATGCCGACTTAAGTACAAGAAGACTGACTCTTCTTACTGTCAATGTTTTGAACCATTCCTGTGACACTAATTATAGATTCCGATGCTTCACTTCAGGTTTACTGTATCCCTCTGACCTTCTTATAGACGAAGAAACACAGAAATTGCATCGGAATTAAATACAAAAGGCAAAATGCCGACTTAAGTACAAGAAGACTGACTCTTATACTGTCTATGATTTGAACCATTCCTGTCACTCTAGTTATAGGTTCCCATGCTTCACTTCAGTTTTACTGTATCCCTCTGACCTTCTTATTGACGATGAAACACAGAAATTGCATCGGAATTAAATACAAAAGGCACAATGCCGACTTAAGTACAAGAAGACTGACTCTTCCTACTGTCTATGTTTTGAACCATTCCTGTGACACTAGTTATAGATTCCGATGCTTCACTTCAGGTTTACTGTATCCCTGTGAGCTTCTTATTGACGATGAAACACAGAAATTGCATCGGAATTATATACAAAAGGCACAATGCCGACTTAAGTACAAGAAGACTGACTCTTCTTACTGTCGATGTTTGAACCATTCCTGTGACACTAGTTATAGATTCCGATGCTTTACTTCAGGTTTACTGTATCCCTCTGACCTTCTTATTGACGATCAAACACAGAAAATTCATCGGAATTAAATACAAAAGACACAATGCCGACTCAAGTACAAGAAGACAGGCTCTTCTTACTGTCTATGATTTGAGCCATTCCTGTGACACTAATTATAGATTCCGATGCTTCACTTTAGGTTTACTGTATCCATCTGACCTTCTTATTGACGATGAAGCACAGAAATTGCATCGGAATTAAATACAAAAGGCAAAATGCCGACTTAAGTACAAGAAGACTGACTCTTCTTACTGTCTATGATTTGAACGATTCCTGTGACACTAATTATTGGTTCCCATGCTTCACTTCAGTTTTACTGTATCCCTCTGACCTTCTTATTGACGATGAAACACAGAAATTGCATCGGAATTAAATACAAAAGGCACAATGCCGACTCAAGTACAAGAAGACTGACTCTTCTTACTGTCAATGTTTTCTACCATTCCGGTGACATTAGTTATAGAATCCGATGATTCACTTCAGGTAACTGTATGCAGCTGACCTTCATATTGACGATGAAACACGGAAATTGCATCGTAATTATATACAAAAGGCACAATGCCGACTTAAGTACAAAAAGAATGGTTCTTCTTACTGTCGATGTTTGAACCATTCCTGTGACTCTAGTTATAGATTCCGATGCTTCATTTCAGGTTTACTGTATCCCTCTGACGATCTTATTGACGAAAAAACACAGAAATTGTATCGGAATTAAATACAAAAGGCACAATGCAGACTCGAGTACAAGAAGACTGTGTCTTCTTACTGTCTATGTTTTGAACCATTTCTGTGACACTAGTTATAGATTCCGATTCGTCACTTCAGGTTTACTGTATCCCTCTGACCTTCTTATTGACGAAGAAACACAGATATTGCATCGGAATTAAATACAAAAGCACAATGCCGACTTAAGTACAAGAAGACTGACCCTTCTTACTGTCTATTTTTTGAACCAATCCTGTGATACTAGTTATAAATTCCGATGCTTCACTTCAGGTTTACTGTATCCCTCTGACCTTCTTATTGACAATGAAACACAGAAATTGCATCGGAATTAAATACAAAAGGCACAATGCCGACTTAAGTACAGGAAGATTGACTCTTTTTACTGACTATGTTTTTGAACCATTCCTGTGACACTAGTTATAGATTCCGATGCTTCACTTCAGGTTTACTGTATCCCTCTGACCTTATTATTGACGATGAAACACAGAATCTAAATCTTAATTAAATACAAAAGGCACAATGCCGAATTAAGTACAAGAAGCCTGACTCTTCTTACTGTCTATGTTTTGAACCATTCCTGTGACACTAGTTATAGATTCCGATGGTTCACTTCAGGTTTACTGTATCCCTCTGTCGCTCTTATTGACGATGAAACACAGAAGTTGCATACGAATTAAATACAAAAGGCACAATGCCGACCCAAGTACAAGAAGACTGGCTCTTCTTACTGTCTATGTTTTGAACCATTCCTGTGACACTAGTTATAGATTCCGATGCTTCACTTCAGGTTTACTGTGTCCCTCTGACCTTCTTATTGACGATGAAACACAGAAATTGCATCGGAATTATATACAAAAGGCACAATGCCGACTTAAGCACAAGAAAACTGACTCTTCCTACTGTCTATGTTTTGAACCATTCCTGTATCACTAGTTATAGATTCCGAAGCTTCACTTCAGGTTTACTGTATCCCTTTCACCTTCCAATTGACGATGAAACACAGATATTGCATCTTAATTAAATACAAAAGGCACAATGCCGACTTAAGTACAAGAAGATTGACTCTTCCTACTGACTGTGCTTTGAACAATTCCTGTGACACTAGTTGTAGATTCCGATGCTTCACTTCAGGTTTACTGTATCCCTCTGACCTTCTTATTGACGATGAAACACGTAGATTGCATCGGAATTAAATACAAAAAGCACAATGCCGACTTAAGTATAAGAAGAAAGGGTCTTCTTACTGTCTATGTTTTGAAAAATTCCTGTGACACTAGTTATAGATTCCGATGCTTCACTTCAGGTTTACCGTATCCCACTGACCTTCTTATTGACGATGAAACACAGAAGTTACATCCTAATTAAATACAAAAGGCACAACGCCGACTCAAGTACCAATAGACTGGCTCTTCTTACTATGTTGTGAAGAATTTCTGTGACACTAGTTATAGATTCCGATGCTTGACTTCAGTTTTACTGTATGCCTCTGACCTTCTTAATGACGAAGAAACACAGATATTGCATCGGAATAAAATTTAAAAGGCACAATGCCGACATAAGTACAAAAAGACTGACTCTTCTTACTGTCTATGTTTGAACCGTTCCTGTGACACTAGTTATAGATTCCGATGCTTCACTTCAGGTTTACTGTATCCCTCTGACCTTCTTATTGACGATGAAACACAGAAATTGCACCGGAATTAAATTTAAAAGGCACAATGCCGACTTAAGTACAAGATATCTGACTCTTCATACTGACTATGATTTGAACCATTCCTGTGACACTAGTTGTAGAATCCGATGCTTCACTTCAGGTTTACTGTATCCCTCTGACCTTCTTATTGACAATGAAACACGTAAATTGCATCGTAATTAAATACAAAAGGCACAATGCCGATATAAGTATAAGAAGAATGGGTCTTCTTACTGTCTATGTTTTGAACCATTCCTGTGACACTAATTATAGATTCCGATGCTTCACTTCAGGTTTACCGTATCCCTCTGACCTTCTTATTGACGATGAAACACAGACGTTGTATCCTAATTAAATACAAAAGGCACAATGCCGACTCAAGTACAAGAAGACTGGCTCTTCTTACTGTCTATGTTTTGAACCATTTCTGTGAGACTAGTTATAGATTCCGATGCTTGACTTCAGTTTTACTGTATCCCTCTGGCCTTCTTAATGACGAAAAAACACTGATATTGCATCGGAATTAAATACAAAAGGCACAATGCTGACTTAAGTACAAGAAGACGGACCCTTCTTACTGTTTATGTTTTGAACCATTCCTGTGACACTAGTTATAGATTCCGATGCTTCACTTCAGGTTTACTGTATCCCTCTGACTTTCGTATTGACGATGAAACACAGAAATTGCATCGGAATAAAATACAAAAGGCACAATGCCGACTTAAGTACAAAAAGACTGACTGTTCTTACTGTCTATGATTTGAACAATTCCTGTGACACTAGTTATAGTTTCCGATGCTTCACTTCACGTATACTGTATCCCTCTGACCTTCTTATTGACGATGAAACACAGATATTGCATCGGAATTAAATACAAAAGGCACAATGCCGACTTAAGTACAAGATAACTGACTCTTCTTACTGACTATGTTTTGAACCATTCCTGTGACACTAGTTATAGATTCCGATGCTTCACATCAGGTTTACTGTATGCCTCTGACCTTATTATTGACGATGAAACACAGAAATTAAATCTTAATTAAATACAAAAGGCACAATGCCGAATTAAGTACAAGAAGACTGACTCTTCCAACTGTCTATGTTTTGAACCATTCCTGTGACACTAGTTATAGATTCCGATGTTTCACTTCAGGTTTACTGTATCCCTCTGACGCTCTTATTGACGATGAAACACAGAAGTTGCATCCGAATTAAATACAAAAGGCACAATGTCGACCCAAGTACAAGAAGACTGGCTCTTCTTACTGTCTAAGTTTTGAACCATTCCTGTGACACTAGTTATAGATTCCGATGCTTCAGTTCAGGTTCACTGTCTCCCTGTGACCTTCCTATTGACGATGAAACACAGAAATTGCAACGGAATTAAATACAAAAGGCACAATGCCGACTTATGTACAAGAAAACTGACTCTTCTTACTGTCTATGTTTTGAACCATTCCTGTGACACTAGTTGTAGATTCCGATGCTTCACTTCAGGTTTACTGTATCCCTCTGACCTTCTTATTGACGATGAAACACGTAAATTGCATCGTAATTAAATACAAAAGGCACAATGCCGATATAAGTATAAGAAGAATGGGTCTTCTTACTGTCTATGTTTTGAACCATTCCTGTGACACTAGTTATAGATTCCGATGCTTCACTTCAGGTTTACCGTATCCCTCTGACCTTCTTATTGACGATGAAACACAGACGTTGCATCCTAATTAAATACAAAAGGCACAATGCCGACTCAAGTACAAGATGACTGGCTCTTCTTACTGTCTATGTTTTGAACCATTTCTGTGACACTAGTTACAGATTCCGATGCTTGACTTCAGTTTTACTGTATCCCTCTGACCTTCGTAATGACGAAAAAACACAGATATTGCATCGGAATTAAATACAAAAGGCACAATCCTGACTAAAGTACAAGAAGACGGACCCTTCTTACTGTCTATGTTTTGAACCATTCCTGTGACACTAGTTATTGATTCCGATGCTTCAGTTCAGGTTTACTGTCTCCCTGTGACCTTCTTATTGACGATGAAACACAGAAATTGCATCGGAATTAAATACAAAAGGCACAATGCCGACTTATGTACAAGAAAACTGACTCTTCTTACTGTCTATGTTTTGAACCATTCCTGTGACACTAGTTGTAGATTCCGATGCTTCACTTCAGGTTTACTGTATCCCTCTGACCCTCTTATTGACGATGAAACACGTAAATTGCATCGGAATTAAATACAAAAGGCACAATGCCGTCTTAAGTACAAGAAGACTGACCCTTCTTACTGTCTATGTTTTGAACCTTTCCTGTGACACTAGTTGTAGATTCCGATGCTTCACTTCAGGTTTACTGTATCCCTCTGACCCTCTTATTGACGATGAAACACGTAAATTGCATCGGAATTAAATACAAAAGGCACAATGCCGTCTTAAGTACAAGAAGACTGACCCTTCTTACTGTCTATGTTTTGAACCTTTCCTGTGACCCTAGTTATAGATTCCGATGCTTCACTTCAGGTTTACTGTATCCCTCTGACTTTCGTATTGACGATGAAACACAGAAAATGCATCGGAATTAAATACAAAAGGCACAATGCCGACTTAAGTAGAAGAAGACTGACTCTTCCTACTGTCTATGATTTGAACCATTCCTGTGACACTAGTTATAGATTCCGATGCTTCACTTCAGGTTTACTGCATCCCTCTGACCTTCTTAATGACGAAAAAACACAGAAATTGCATCGGAATTAAATACAAAAGGCACAATGCTGACTTAAGTACAAGAAGACGGACCCTTCTTACTGTTTATGTTTTGAACCATTCCTGTGACACTAGTGATAGATTCCGATGCTTCACATCAGGTTTACTGTATGCCTCTGACCTTATTATTGACGATTCAACACAGAAATTAAATCTTAATTAAATACAAAAGGCACAATGCCGAATTAAGTACAAGAAGACTGACTCTTCCAACTGTCTATGTTTTGAACCATTCCTGTGACACTAGTTATAGATTCCGATGCTTCAGTTCAGGTTCACTGTCTCCCTGTGACCTTCTTATTGACGATGAAACACAGAAATTGCATCGGAATTAAATACAAAAGGCACAATGCCGACTTAAGTACAAAAAGAGTGAATCTTCTTACTGTCTATGTTTTGAACCATTCCTGTGACACTAGTTATAGATTCCGATGCTTCACTTCAGGTTTACTGTATCCCTCTGACCTTCTTATTGACGATGAAACACGTAAATTGCATCGGAATTAAATACAAAAGGCACAATGCCGACTTATGTACAGGAAGAATGCCTCTTCTTACTGTCTATGTTTTGAACCATTCCTGTGACACTACTTATAGATTCCGATGCTTCACTTCAGATTTACTGTATCCCTCTGAGCTTCTTATTGACGATGAAACACAGAAATTGCATCGGAATTATTTACAAAAGGCACAATGCCGACATAAGTACAAGAAGACTGACTCTTCTTACTGTCTATGTTTTGAACCATTTCTGTAACACTAGTTATAGATTCCGATGCTTCACTTCAGGTATACTGTATCCCTCTGACCGTCATATTGACGAAGAAATACAGAAATTGCATCGGAATTAAATACAAAAGGCACAATGCCGACTCAAGTACAAGAAGACTGGCTCTTCTTACTGTCTATGTTTTGAACCATTTCTGTGACACTAGTTATAGATTCCGATGCTTCACTTCAGGTTTACTGCATCACTCTGACCTTCTTATTGACGAAGAAATACAGATATTGCATCGGAATTAAATACAAAAGGCACAATGCCGACTTAAGTTCAAGAAGACAGATCCTTCTTACTTTCTATGTTTTGAACCATTCCTGTGACTCTAGTTATAGATTCCGATGCTTCACTTCAGGTTTACTGTATCCCTCTGACCCTCTTATTGACGATGAAAAACAGAAATTGCATCGGAATTAAATACAAAAGGCACAATGCCGACTCAAGTACAAGAAGACTGGCTCTTCTTACTGTCTATGTTTTGAACCATTTCTGTGACACTAGTTATAGATTACGATGCTTGACTTCAGTTTAGCTGTATCCCTCCGACCTTCTTAATGACGAAAAAACACAGATATTGCATCGTAATTAAATACAAAAGGCACAATGCCGATATAAGTATAAGAAGAATGGGTCTTCTTACTGTCTATGTTTTGAACCATTCCTGTGACACTAGTTATAGATTCCGATGCTTCACTTCAGGTTTACCGTATCCCTCTGACCTTCTTATTGACGATGAAACACAGACGTTGCATCCTAATTAAATAGAAAAAGCACAATGCCGACTCAAGTACAAGAAGACTGGCTCTTCTTACTGTCTATGTTTTGAACCATTTCTGTGACACTAGTTATAGATTCCGATGCTTGACTTCAGTTTTACTGTATCCCTCTGACCTTCTTAATGACGAAAAAACACAGATATTGCATCGTAATTAAATACAGAAGGCACAATGCTGACTTAAGTACAAGAAGACGGACCCTTCTTACTGTATATGTTTTGAACCATTCCTGTGACACTAGGTATAGATTCCGATGCTTCACTTCAGGTTTACTGTATCCCTCTGACTTTCGTATTGACGATGAAACACAGAAATTGCATCGGAATAAAACACAAAAGGCACAATGCCGACTTAAGTACAAAAAGACTGACTGTTCTTACTGTCTATGATTTGAACAATTCCTGTGACACTAGTTATAGATTCCGATGCTTCACTTCAGGTGTACTGTATCCCTCTGACCTTCTTATTGACGATGAAACAAAGAAATTGCATCGGAATTAAATACAAAAGGCACAATGCCGACTTAAGTACAAGATAACTGACTCTTCTTACTGACTATGTTTTGAACCATTCCTGTGACACTAGTTATAGATTCCGATGCTTCACATCAGGTTTACTGTATGCCTCTGACCTTATTATTGACGATGAAACACAGAAATTAAACCTTAATTAAATACAAAAGGCACAATGCTGAATTAAGTACAAGAAGACTGACTCTTCCAACCGTCTATGTTTGAACCATTCCTGTGACACTAGTTATAGATTCCGACGCTTCACTTCAGGTTTACTGTATCCCTCTGACGCTCTTATTGACGATGAAACACAGAAGTTGCATCGGAATAAAACACAAAAGGCACAATGCCGACTTAAGTACAAAAAGACTGACTGTTCTTACTGTCTATGATTTGAACAATTCCTGTGACACTAGTTATAGATTCCGATGCTTCACTTCAGGTGTACTGTATCCCTCTGACCTTCTTATTGACGATGAAACAAAGAAATTGCATCGGAATTAAATACAAAAGGCACAATGACGACTTAAGTACAAGATAACTGACTCTTCTTACTGACTATGTTTTGAACCATTCCTGTGACACTAGTTATAGATTCCGATGCTTCACATCAGGTTTACTGTATGCCTCTGACCTTATTATTGACGATGAAACACAGAAATTAAATCTTAATTAAATACAAAAGGCACAATGCTGAATTAAGTACAAGAAGACTGACTCTTCCAACCGTCTATGTTTGAACCATTCCTGTGACACTAGTTATAGATTCCGATGCTTCACTTCAGGTTTACTGTATCCCTCTGACGCTCTTATTGACGATGAAACACAGAAGTTGCATCCGAATTTAATACAAAAGGCACAATGTCGATCCAAGTACAAGAAGACTGGCTCTTCTTACTGTCTAAGTTTTGAACCATTCCTGTGATACTAGTCATAGATTCCGATGCTTCAGTTCAGGTTCACTGTCTCCCTGTGACCTTCTTATTGACGATGAAACACAGAAATTGCATCGGAATTAAATACAAAAGGCGCAATGCCGACTTATGTACAAGAAAACTGACTCTTCTTACTGTCTATGTTTTGAACCATTCCTGTGACACTAGTTGTAGATTCCGATGCTTCACTTCAGGTTTACTGTATCCCTCTGACCTTCTTATTGACGATGAAACACATAAATTGCATCGTAATTAAATACAAAAGGCACAATGCCGATATAAGTATAAGAAGAATGGGTCTTCTTACTGTCTATGTTTTGAACCATTCCGTGACACTACTTATAGATTCCGATGCTTCACTTCAGGTTTATCGTATCCCTCTGACCCTCTTATTGACGATGAAACACAGACGTTGCGTCCTAATTAAATACAAAAGGCACAATGCCGACTCAAGTACAAGAAGACTGGCTCTTCTTACTGTCTATGTTTTGAACCATTTCTGTGACACTAGTTATAGATTCCGATGCTTGACTTCAGTTTTACTGTATCCCTCTGACCTTCTTAATGACGAAAAAACACAGATATTGCATCGGAATTAAATACAAAAGGCGCAATGCTGACTAAAGTACAAGAAGACGGACCCTTCTTACTGTCTATGTTTTGAACCATTCCTGTGACACTGGTTATAGATTCCGATGCTTCACTTCAGGTTTACTGTATCCCTCTGACTTTCGTATTGACGATGAAACACAGAAATTGCATCGGAATAAAATACAAAAGGCACAATGCCGACTTAAGTACAAAAAGACTGACTGTTCTTACTGTCTATGATTTGAACA
Organism: Schistocerca piceifrons; assembly: GCF_021461385.2. Lineage (NCBI taxonomy): Eukaryota > Metazoa > Arthropoda > Insecta > Orthoptera > Acrididae > Schistocerca > Schistocerca piceifrons. The sequence continues at coordinate 19,862 of NW_025727787.1, forward strand.
ATTCCTGTGACACTAGTTATAGATTCCGATGCTTCACTTCAGGTGTACTGTATCCCTCTGACCTTCTTATTGACGATGAAACACAGAAATTGCATCGGAATTAAATACAAAAGGCACAATGCCGACTTAAGTACAAGATAACTGACTCTTCTTACTGACTATGTTTTGAACCATTCCTGTGACACTAGTTATAGATTCCGATGCTTCACATCAGGTTTACTGTATGCCTCTGACCTTATTATTGACGATGAAACACAGAAATTAAATCTTAATTAAATACAAAAGGCACAATGCCGAATTAAGTACAAGAAGACTGACTCTTCCAACCGTCTATGTTTGAACCATTCCTGTGACACTAGTTATAGATTCCGATGCTTCACTTCAGGTTTACTGTATCCCTCTGACGCTCTTATTGACGATGAAACACAGAAGTTGCATCCGAATTTAATACAAAAGGCACAATGTCGATCCAAGTACAAGAAGACTGGCTCTTCTTACTGTCTAAGTTTTGAACCATTCCTGTGACACTAGTCATAGATTCCGATGCTTCAGTTCAGGTTCACTGTCTCCCTGTGACCTTCTTATTGACGATGAAACACAGAAATTGCATCGGAATTAAATACAAAAGGCACAATGCCGACTTATGTACAAGAAAACTGACTCTTCTTACTGTCTATGTTTTGAACCATTCCTGTGACACTAGTTGTAGATTCCGATGCTTCACTTCAGGTTTACTGTATCCCTCTGACCTTCTTATTGACGATGAAACACATAAATTGCATCGTAATTAAATACAAAAGGCACAATGCCGATATAAGTATAAGAAGAATGGGTCTTCTTACTGTCTATGTTTTGAACCATTCTGTGACACTACTTATAGATTCCGATGCTTCACTTCAGGTTTATCGTATCCCTCTGACCCTCTTATTGACGATGAAACACAGACGTTGCGTCCTAATTAAATACAAAAGGCACAATGCCGACTCAAGTACAAGAAGACAGGCTCTTCTTACTGTCTATGTTTTGAACCATTTCTGTGACACTAGTTATAGATTCCGATGCTTGACTTCAGTTTTACTGTATCCCTCTGACCTTCTTAATGACGAAAAAACACAGATATTGCATCGGAATTAAATACAAAAGGCGCAATGCTGACTAAAGTACAAGAAGACGGACCCTTCTTACTGTCTATGTTTTGAACCATTCCTGTGACACTGGTTATAGATTCCGATGCTTCACTTCAGGTTTACTGTATCCCTCTGACTTTCGTATTGACGATGAAACACAGAAATTGCATCGGAATAAAATACAAAAGGCACAATGCCGACTTAAGTACAAAAAGACTGACTGTTCTTACTGTCTATGATTTGAACAATTCCTGTGACACTAGTTATAGATTCCGATGCTTCACTTCAGGTGTACTGTATCCCTCTGACCTTCTTATTGACGATGAAACACAGAAATTGCATCGGAATTAAATACAAAAGGCAAAATGCCGACTTAAGTACAAGATAACTGACTCTTCTTACTGACTATGTTTTGAACCATTCCTGTGACACTAGTTATAGATTCCGATGCTTCACATCAGGTTTACTGTATGCCTCTGACCTTATTATTGACGATGAAACACAGAAATTAAATCTTAATTAAATACAAAAGGCACAATGCCGAATTAAGTAAAAGAAGACTGACTCTTCCAACCGTCTATGTTTGAACCATTCCTGTGACACTAGTTATAGATTCCGATGCTTCACTTCAGGTTTACTGTATCCCTCTGACGCTCTTATTGACGATGAAACACAGAAGTTGCATCCGAATTTAATACAAAAGGCACAATGTCGATCCAAGTACAAGAAGACTGGCTCTTCTTACTGTCTAAGTTTTGAACCATTCCTGTGACACTAGTCATAGATTCCGATGCTTCAGTTCAGGTTCACTGTCTCCCTGTGACCTTCTTATTGACGATGAAACACAGAAATTGCATCGGAATTAAATACAAAAGGCACAATGCCGACTTATGTACAAGAAAACTGACTCTTCTTACTGTCTATGTTTTGAACCATTCCTGTGACACTAGTTATAGATTCCGATGCTTCACTTCAGGTTTACTGTATCCCTCTGACTTTCGTATTGACGATAAAACACAGAAATTGCATCGGAATTAAATACAAAAGGCACAATGCCGACTTAAGTACAAAAAGACTGACTCTTCTTACTGTCTATGTTTTGAACCATTCCTGTGACACTAGTTATAGATTCCGATGCTTCACTTCAGGTTTACTGTATCCCTCTGACCTTCTTATTGACGATGAAACACGTAAATTGCATCGGAATTAAATACAAAAGGCACAATGCCGACTTAAGTACAAGAAGAATGCCTCTTCTTACTGTCTATGTTTTGAACCATTCCTGTGACACTAGTTATAGATTCCGATGCTTCACTTCAGATTTACTGTATCCCTCTGAGCTTCTTATTGAAGATGAAACACAGAAATTGCATCGGAATTATTTACAAACGGCACAATGCCGACATAAGTACAAGAAGACTGGCTCTTCTTACTGTCTATGTTTTGAACCATTTCTGTGACACTAGTTATAGATTCCGATGCTTCACTTCAGGTATACTGTATCCCGCTGACCTTTTTATTGACGAAGAAATACAGAAATTGCATCGGAATTAAATACAAAAGGCACAATGCCGACTCAAGTACAAGAAGACTGGCTCTTCTTACTGTCTATGTTTTGAACCATTTCTGTGACACTAGTTATAGATTCCGATGCTTCACTTCAGGTTTACTGCATCCCTCTGACCTTCTTATTGACGAAGAAATACAGATATTGCATCGGAATTTAATACAAAAGGCACAATGCCGACTTAAGTTCAAGAAGACAGATCCTTCTTACTTTCTATGTTTTGAACCATTCCTGTGACTCTAGTTATAGATTCCGATGCTTCACTTCAGGTTTACTGTATCCCTCTGACCTTCGTATTGACGTTGAAACACAGAAATTGCACCGGAATTAAAAAAAAAATTCACAATGCCGACTTAAGTACAAAAAGACTGACTCTACTTACTGTCTATTTTTTGAACCATGCCTGTGACACTAGTTATAGATTCCGATGCTTCACTTCAGGGTTACTGTATCCTTGTGAGCTTCTTATTGACGATGAAACACAGAAATTGCATCGGAAATACATACAAAAGGCACAATGTCGACTTAAGTACAAGAAGACTGACTCTTCTTACTGTCTATGTTTTGAACCATTCCTGTGACTCTAGTTATAGATTCCGATGCTTCACTTCAGGTTTACTGTGCCCTTTCACCTTCTTATTGACGATGAAACACAGAAATTGCATCTTGATTAAATACAAAAGGCACAATGCCGACTTAAGTACAAAAAGACTGACTCTTCTTACTGTCTATGTTTGAACCATTCCTGTGATACTAGTTATAGATTCCGATGCTTCACTTCAGGTTTACTGTATCCCTCTGACTTTCGTTTTGACGATGAAACACAGAAATTGCATCGGAATTAAATACAAAAGGCACAATGCCGACTTAAGTACAAAAAGACTGACTCTTCTTACTGTCTATGTTTTGAACCATTCCTGTGACACTAGTTATAGATTCCGATGCTTCACTTCAGGTTTACCGTATCCCTCTGACCTTCTTATTGACGATGAAACACAGACGTTGCATCCTAATTAAATACAAAAGGCAAAATGCTGACTTAAGTACAAGAAGACGGACCATTCTTACTGTTTATGTTTTGAACCATTCCTGTGACACTAGTTATAGATTCCGATGCTTCACTTCAGGTTTACTGTATCCCTCTGATTTTCGTATTGACGATGAAACACTGAAATTGCATCGGAATAAAATACAAAAGGCACAATGCCAACTTAAGTACAAAAAGACTGACTGTTCTTACTGTCTATGATTTGAACAATTCCTGTGACACTAGTTATAGATTCCGATGCTTCACTTCAGGTATACTGTATCCCTCTGACCTTCTTATTGACGATGAAACACAGAAATTGCATCGGAATTAAATACAAAAGGCACAATGCCGACTTAAGTACAAGATAACTGACTCTTCTTACTGACTATGTGTTGAACCATTCCTGTGACACTAGTTATAGATTCCGATGCTTCACATCAGGTTTACTGTATGCCTCTGACCTTATTATTGACGATGAAACACAGAAATTAAATCTTTATTAAATACAAAAGGCACAATGCCGAATTAAGTACAAGAAGACTGAATCTTCCAACTGTCTATGTTTTGAACCATTCCTGTGACACTAGTTATAGATTCCGATGCTTCACTTCAAGTTTACTGTATCCCTCTGACGCTCTTATTGACGATGAAACACAGAAGTTGCATCCGATTTAAATACAAAAGGCACAATGTCGACCCAAGTACAAGAAGACTGGCTCTTCTTACTGTCTAAGTTTTGAACCATTCCTGTGACACTAGTTATAGATTCCGATGCTTCAGTTCAGGTTCACTGTCTCCCTGTGACCTTCTTATTGACGATGAAACACAGAAATTGCATCGGAATTAAATACAAAAGGCACAATGCCGACTTATGTACAAGAAAACTGACTCTTCTTACTGTCTATGATTTGAACAATTCCTGTGACACTAGTTATAGATTCCGATGCTTCACTTCAGGTATACTGTATCCCTCTGACCTTCTTATTGACGATAAAGCACGTAAATTGCATCGTAATTAAATACAAAAGGCACAATGCCGATATAAGTATAAGAAGAATGGGTCTTCTTACTGCCTATGTTTTGAACCATTCTGTGACACTACTTATAGATTCCGATGCTTCACTTCAGGTTTACCGTATCCCTCTGACGCTCTTATTGACGATGAAACACCGAAGTTGCATCCGAATTAAATAGAAAAGGCACAATGCCGACACAAGTACAAGAAGGCTGGCTCTTATTACTGTCTATGTTTTGAACCATTTCTGTGACACTAGTTATAGATTCCGATGCTTCCCTTCAGGTTTACTGCATCCCTCAGACCTTCTTATTGACGAAGAAGCACAGAAATTGCATCGTAATTATATTCAAAAGGCCCAATGACGACCTAAGTACAAGAAAACTGACTCTTCTTACTGTCTATGATTTGAACCATTCCTGTGACACTAGTTATAGATTCCGATACTTCAGTTCAGGTTTACTGTCTCCCTGTGGCCTTCTTATTGACGATGAAACACAGAAATTGCATCGGAATTAAATACAAAAGGCACAATGCCGACTTAAGTACAAAAAGACTGACTCTTCTTACTGTCTATGCTTTGAACCATTCCTGTGACACTAGTTATAGATTCCGATGCTTCACTTCAGGTTTACCGTATCCCTCTGACGCTCTTATTGACGATGAAACACCGAAGTTGCATCCGAATTAAATAGAAAAGGCATAATGCCGACACAAGTACAAGAAGGCTGGCTCTTATTACTGTCTATGTTTTGAACCATTCCTGTGACACTAGTTATAGATTCCGATGCTTCACTTCAGGTTTACTGTATTCCTCTGACCTTCTTATTGACGATGAAACACGTAAATTGCATCGGAATTAGATACAAAAGGCACAATGCCGACTTAAGTACAAGAAGAATGCCTCTTCTTACTGTCTATGTTTTGAACCATTCCTGTGACACTAGTTATAGATTCCGATGCTTCACTTCAGATTTACTGTATCCCTCTGAGCTTCTTATTGACGATGAAACACAGAAATTGCATCGGAATTATTTACAAAAGGCACAATGCCGACATAAGTACAAGAAGACTGACTCTTCTTACTGTCTATGTTTTGAACCATTTCTGTGACACTAGTTATAGATTCCGATGCTTCACTTCAGGTATACTGTATCCCTCTGACCTTCTTATTGACGAATAAATACAGAAATTGCATCGGAATTAAATACAAAAGGCACAATGCCGACTCAAGTACAAGAAGACTGGCTCTTCTTACTGTCTATGTTTTGAACCATTTCTGTGACACTAGTTATAGATTCCGATGCTTCACTTCAGGTTTACTGCATCCCTCTGACCTTCTTATTGACGAAGAAATACAGATATTGCATCGGAAATAAATACAAAAGGCACAATGCCGACTTAAGTTCAAGAAGACAGATCCTTCTTACTTTCTATGTTTTGAACCATTCCTGTGACTCTAGTTATAGATTCCGATGCTTCACTTCAGGTTTACTGTATCCCTCTGACCTTCGTATTGACGATGAAACACAGAAAGTGCACCGGAATTAAAAAAAAATTCACAATGCCGACTTAAGTACAAAAAGACTGACTCTACTTACTGTCTATTTTTTGAACCATGCCTGTGACACTAGTTATAGATTCCGATGCTTCACTTCAGGGTTACTGTATCCATGTGAGCTTCTTATTGACGATGAAACACAGAAATTGCATCGGAAATACATACAAAAGGCACAAAGTCGACTTAAGTACAAGAAGACTGACTCTTCTTACTGTCTATGTTTTGAACCATTCCTGTGACTCTAGTTATAGATTCCGATGCTTCACTTCTGGTTTACTGTGCCCTTTCACCTTCTTATTGACGATGAAACACAGAAACTGCATCTTGATTAAATACAAAAGACACAATGCCGACTTAAGTACAAGAACACTGACTCTTCTTACTGTCATTGGTTTGAACCATTCCTGTGACATTAGTAATAGATTCCCATGCTTCACATCATGTATACTGTTTCCCTCTGACCTTCGTATTGACGATCAAACACAGAAAATTCATCGGAATTAAATACAAAAGGCACAATGCCGACTTAAGTACAAAAAGAGAGACTCTTCTTACTGTCTATGTTTGAACCATTCCTGTGACACTAGTTATAGATTCCGATGTTTCACTTCAGGTTTACTGTATCCCTCTGACTTTCGTATTGACGATGAAACACAGAAATTGCATCGGAATTAAATACAAAAGGCACAATGCCGACTTAAGTACAAAAAGACTGACTCTTCTTACTGTCTATGTTTTGAACCATTCCTGTGACACTAGTTATAGATTCCGATGCTTCACTTCAGATTTACTGTATCCCTCTGAGCTTCTTATTGGCGATGAAACACAGAAATTGCATCGGAATTATTTACAAAAGGCACAATGCCGACATAAGTACAAGAAGACTGACTCTTCTTACTGTCTATGTTTTGAACCATTTCTGTGACACTAGTTATAGATTCCGATGCTTCACTTCAGGTATACTGTATCCCTCTGACCTTCTTATTGACGAATAAATACAGAAATTGCATCGGAATTAAATACAAAAGGCACAATGCCGACTCAAGTACAAGAAGACTGGCTCTTCTTACTGTCTATGTTTTGAACCATTTCTGTGACACTAGTTATAGATTCCGATGCTTCACTTCAGGTTTACTGCATCCCTCTGACCTTCTTATTGACGAAGAAATACAGATATTGCATCGGAAATAAATACAAAAGGCACAATGCCGACTTAAGTTCAAGAAGACAGATCCTAGTTACTTTCTATGTTTTGAACCATTCCTGTGACTCTAGTTATAGATTCCGATGCTTCACTTCAGGTTTACTGTATCCCTCTGACCTTCGTATTGACGATGAAACACAGAAATTGCACCGGAATTAAAAAAAAATTCACAATGCCGACTTAAGTACAAAAAGACTGACTCTACTTACTGTCTATTTTTTGAACCTTGCCTGTGACACTAGTTATAGATTCCGATGCTTCACTTCAGGGTTACTGTATCCATGTGAGCTTTTTATTGACGATGAAACACAGAAATTGCATCGGAAATACATACAAAAGGCACAAAGTCGACTTAAGTACAAGAAGACTGACTCTTCTTACTGTCTATGTTTTGAACCATTCCTGTGACTCTAGTTATAGATTCCGATGCTTCACTTCTGGTTTACTGTGCCCTTTCACCTTCTTATTGACGATGAAACACAGAAACTGCATCTTGATTAAATACAAAAGACACAATGCCGACTTAAGTACAAGAACACTGACTCTTCTTACTGTCATTGGTTTGAACCATCCCTGTGACATTAGTAATAGATTCCCATGCTTCACATCATGTATACTGTTTCCCTCTGACCTTCGTATTGACGATCAAACACAGAAAATTCATCGGAATTAAATACAAAAGGCACAATGCCGACTTAAGTACAAAAAGACAGACTCTTCTTACTGTCTATGTTTGAACCATTCCTGTGACACTAGTTATAGATTCCGATGTTTCACTTCAGGTTTACTGTATCCCTCTGACTTTCGTATTGACGATGAAACACAGAAATTGCATCGGAATTAAATACAAAAGGCACAATGCCGACTTAAGTACAAAAAGACTGACTCTTCTTACTGTCTATGTTTTGAACCATTCCTGTGACACTAGTTATAGATTCCGATGCTTCACTTCAGGTTTACTGTATCCCTCTGACCTTCTTATTGACGATGAAACACGTAAATTGCATCGGAATTAAATACAAAAGGCACAATGCCGACTTAAGTACAAGAAGAATGCCTCATCTTACTGTCTATGTTTTGAACCATTCCTGTGACACTAGTTATAGATTCCGATGCTTTACTTCAGATTTACTGTATCCCTCTGAGCTTCTTATTGACGATGAAACACAGAAATTGCATCGGAATTATTTACAAAAGGCACAATGCCGACATAAGTACAAGAAGACTGACTCTTCTTACTGTCTATGTTTTGAACTATCTCTGTGACACTAGTTATAGATTCCGATGCTTCACTTCAGGTATACTGTATCCCTCTGACCTTCTTATTGACGAAGAAATACAGAAATTGCATCGGAATTAAATACAAAAGGCACAATGCCGACTCAAGTACGAGAAGACTGGCTCTTCTTACTGTCTATGTTTTGAACCATTTCTGTGACACTAGTTATAGATTCCGATGCTTCACTTCAGGTTTACTGCATCCCTCTGACCTTCTTATTGACGAAGAAATACAGATATTGCATCGGAATTAAATACAAAAGGCACAATGCCGTCTTAAGTTCTAGAAGACAGATCCTTCTTACTTTCTATGTTTTGAACCATTCCTGTGACTCTAGTTATAGATTCCGATGCTTCACTTCAGGTTTACTGTATCCCTCTGACCTTCGTATTGACGATGAAACACAGAAATTGCACCGGAATTAAAAAAAAAATTCACAATGCCGACTTAAGTACAAAAAGACTGATTCTACTTACTGTCTATTTTTTGAACCATGCCTGTGACACTAGTTATAGATTCCGATGCTTCACTTCAGGGTTACTGTATCCTTGTGAGCTTCTTATTGACGATGAAACACAGAAATTGCATCGGAAATACATACAAAAGGCACAATGTCGACTTAAGTACAAGAAGACTGACTCTTCTTACTGTCTATGTTTTGAACCATTCCTGTGACACTAGTTATAGATTCCGATGCTTCACTTCAGGTTTACTGTATCCCTTTCACCTTCTTATTGACGATGAAACACAGAAATTGCATCTTAATTAAATACAAAAGGCACAATGCCGACTTCAGTACAAGAACACAGACTCTTCTTACTGTCATTGGTTTGAACCATTCCTGTGACACTAGTAATAGATTCCCATGCTTCACATCATTTATACTGTTTCCCTCTGACCTTCGTATTGACGATCAAACACAGAAAATTCATCGGAATTAAATACAAAAGGCACAATGCCGACTTAAGTACAAAAAGACTGACTCTTCTTACTGTCTATGTTTGAACCATTCCTGTGACAATAGTTATAGATTCCGATGCTTCACTTCAGGTTTACTGTATCCCTCTGACCTTCTTATTGACGATGAAACACGTAAATTGCATCGGAATTAAATACAAAAAGCACAATGCCGACTTAAGAACAAGAAGAATGCCCCTTCTTATTGTCTATGTTTTGAACCATTCCTGTGACACTAGTTATAGATTCCGATGCTTCACTTCAGATTTACCGTATCCCTCTGAGCTTCTTATTGACGATGAAACACAGAAATTGCATCGGAATTATTTACAAAAGGCACAATGCCGACTTAAGAACAAGAAGACTGACTCCTCTTACAGTCAATGTTTTGAACCATTCCTGTAACACTAGTTATAGATTCCGATGCTTCCCTTCAGGTTTACTGTATCCAGCTGACCTTCTTATTGACGATGAAGCACAGAAATTGCATCGGAATTAAATACAAAAGGCACAATGCCGACTTAAGTACAAGAAGACTGACTCTTCTTACTGTCTATGCTTTGAACCATTCCTGTGACACTAGTTATAGATTCCGATGCTTCACTTCAGGTTTACTGTATCCCTCTGACCTTCTTATTGACGATGAAACATAGAATTAGCATTTTAATTAAATACAAAAAGCACAATGCCGACTTCAGTACAAGAACACTAACTCATCTTACTGTCTATGGTTTGAACCATTCCTGTGACACTAGTTATAGATTCCGATGCCTCACTTCAGGTTTACTGTATCCCTCTGACCTACTTATTGACGATGAATTACGTAAATTATATCGGAATTAAATACAAGAGGCACATTGCCGACTTAAGTACAAGAAGACTGACTCTTCTTACTGTCCATGTTTTGAACCATTCCTGTGACTCTAGTTATAGATTCCGATGCTTCATTTCAGGTTTACTGTATCCCTCTGACCTTCTTATTGACGATGAAACACAGAAATTGCTTCGGAATTAAATACAAAAGGCACAATGCCGACCCAAGTACAAGAAGACTGGCTTTTCTTACTGTCTATGTTTTGAACCATTTCTGTGACACGAGTTATAGATTCCGATGCTTCACTTCAGGTTTACTGTATCCCTCTGACCTTCTTATTGACGAAGAAACACAGATATTGCATCGGAATTAAATACAATAGGCCCAATGCCGACTTAATTATAAGAAGACTGACCCTTCTTACTGTCTATGTTTTGAACCATTCCTGTGACACTAGTTATAGATTCCGATGCTTCACTTCAGGTTTACTGTATCCCTCTGACCTTCGTATTAACGATGAAACACAGAAATTGCACCGGAATTAAAAAAAAAATTCACAATGCCGACTTAAGTACAAAAAGATTGACTCTACTTACTGTCTATTTTTTGAACCATGCCTGTGACACTAGTTATAGATTCCGATGCTTCACTTCAGGGTTACTGTATCCTTGTGAGTTTCTTATTGACGATGAAACACAGAAATTGCATCGCAAATACATACAAAAGGCACAATGTCGACTTAAGTACAAGAAGACTGACTCTTCTTACTGTCTATGTTTTGAACCATTCCTGTGACACTAGTTCTAGATTCCGATGCTTCACTTCAGATTTACTGTATCCCTCTGAGCTTCTTATTGACGATGAAACTCAGAAATTGCATCGGAATTATTTACAAAAGGCACAATGCCGACATAAGTACAAGAAGACTGACTCTTTTTACTGTCTATGTTTTGAACCATTTCTGTGACACTAGTTATAGATTCCGATGCTTCACTTCAGGTATACTGTATCCTTCTGACCTTCTTATTGACGAAGAAATACAGAAATTGCATCGGAATTAAATACAAAAGGCACAATGCCGACTCAAGTACAAGAAGACTGGCTCTTCTTACTGTCTATGTTTTGAACCATTTCTGTGACACTAGTTATAGATTCCGATGCTTCACTTCAGGTTTACTGCATCCCTCTGAGCTTCTTATTGACGATGAAACACAGAAATTGCATCGGAATTATTTACAAAAGGCACAATGCCGACTTAAGAACAAGAAGACTGACTCCTCTTACAGTCAATGTTTTGAACCATTCCTGTAACACTAGTTATAGATTCCGATGCTTCACTTCAGGTTTACTGTATCCCTCTGACCTTCGTATTGACGATGAAACACAGAAATTGCACCGGAATTAAAAAAAAAATTCACAATGCCGACTTAAGTACAAAAAGACTGACTCTACTTACTGTCTATTTTTTGAACCATGCCTGTGACACTAGTTATAGATTCCGATGCTTCACTTCAGGGTTACTGTATCCTTGTGAGCTTCTTATTGACGATGAAACACAGAAATTGCATCGGAAATACATACAAAAGGCACAATGTCGACTTAAGTACAAGAAGACTGACTCTTCTTACTGTCTATGTTTTGAACCATTCCAGTGACACTAGTTATAGATTCCGATGCTTCACTTCAGATTTACCGTATCCCTCTGAGCTTCTTATTGACGATGAAACATAGAAATTGCATCGGAATTATTTACAAAAGGCACAATGCCGACTTAAGTACAAGAGCACTGACTCTTCTTACTGTCATTGGTTTGAACCATTCCTGTGACACTAGTAATAGATTCCCATGCTTCACATCATGTATACTGTTTCCCTCTGACCTTCGTATTGACGATCAAACACAGAAAATTCATCGGAATTAAATACAAAAGGCACAATGCCGACTTAAGTACAGAAAGACTGACTCTTCTTACTGTCTATGTTTGAACCATTCCTGTGACAATAGTTATAGATTCCGATGCTTCACTTCAGGTTTACTGTATCCCTCTGACCTTCGTATTGACGATGAAACACGTAAATTGCATCGGAATTAAATACAAAAGGCACAATGCCGACTTAAGAACAAGAAGAATGCCCCTTCTTATTGTCTATGTTTTGAACCATTCCTGTGACACTAGTTATAGATTCCGATGCTTCACTTCAGATTTACCGTATCCCTCTGAGCTTCTTATTGACGATGAAACATAGAAATTGCATCGGAATTATTTACAAAAGGCACAATGCCGACTTAAGAACAAGAAGACTGACTCCTCTTACTGTCAATGCTTTGAACCATTCCTGTGACACTAGCTATGGATTCCGATGCTTTACTTCAGGTTTACTGTATCCCTCTGTCCTTCTTATTGACGATCAAACACAGAAAATTCATCGGAATTAAATACAAAAGGCACAATGCCGACTCAAGTACAAGAAGACTGGCTCTTCTTACTGTCTATGTTTTGAGCCATTCCTGTGACACTAGTTATAGATTCCGATGCTTCCCTTCAGGTTTACTGTATCCAGCTGACCTTCTTATTGACGATGAAGCACAGAAATTGCATCGGAATTAAATACAAAAGGCAAAATGCCCACTTAAGTACAAGAAGACTGACTCTTCTTACTGTCTATGATTTGAACCATTCCTGTGACACTAGTTATAGGTTCCCATGCTTCACTTCAGTTTTACTGTATCCCACTGACCTTCTTATTGACGATGAAACACAGAAATTGCATCGGAATTAAATACAAAAGGCACAATGCCGACATAAGTACAAGAAGACTGACTCTTCCTAATGTCTATGTTTTGAACCAATCCTGTGACACTAGTTTTAGATTCCGATGCTTCACTTCCGGTTTCCTGTATCCCTCTGACCTCTTTATTGACGATGAAACACAGAAATCGCATCTTAATTAAATACAAAAGGCACAATGCCGACTTCAGTACAAGAACACTAACTCATCTTACTGTCTATGGTTTGAACCATTCCTGTGACACTAGTTATAGATTCCGATGCCTCACTTCAGGTTTACTGTATCCCTCTGACCTACTTATTGACGATGAATTACGTAAATTATATCGGAATTAAATACAAGACTCACATTGCCGACTTAAGTACAAGAACACTGACTCTTCTTACTGTCTATGTTTTGAACCATTCCTGTGACTCTAGTTATAGATTCCGATGCTTCATTTCAGGTTTACTGTATCCCTCTGACGATCTTATTGACGAAAAAACACAGAAATTGTATCGGAATTAAATACAAAAGGCACAATGCCGACTCAAGTACAAGAAGACAGTCTCTTCTTACTGTCTATGTTTTGAACCATTTCTGTGACACTAGTTATAGATTCTGATTCGTCACTTCAGGTTTACTGTATCCCTCTGACCTTCTTATTGACGAAGAAACACAGATATTGCATCGGAATTAAATACAAAAGGCACAATGCCGACTTAAGTACAAGAAGACTGACCCTTCTTACTGTCTATTTTTTGAACCAATCCTGTGACACTAGTTACAAATTCCGATGCTTCACTTCAGGTTTACTGTATCCATCTGACGTTCTTATTGACAATGAAACACAGAAATTGCATCGGAATTAAATACAAAAGGCACAATGCCGGCCTTAGTACCAAAAAACTGACTCTTTTTAGTGTTTATGTTTTGAACCATTCCTGTGACACTAGTTATAGTTTCCGAAGCTTCATTTCAGGTTTACTGTATCCCTGTGACCTACTTATTGACAATGAAACACAAAAATTGCATCGGAATTAAATACAAAAGGCACAATGAAGACTTAAGTACAAGAAAACTGACTCTTCTAACTGTCTATGTTTTGAACCATTCCTGTGACACTAGTTATAGATTCCGATGCTTCACTTCAGGTTTACTGTATCCCTCTGACCTTCTTATTGACGAAGAAACACAGATATTGCATCGGAATTAAATACAAAAGGCCCAATGCCGACTTAAGTATAAGAAGACTGACCCTTCTTACTGTCTATGTTTTGAACCATTCCTGTGACACTAGTTATAGATTCCGATGCTTCACTTCAGGTTTACTGTATCCCTCTGACCTTCGTATTAACGATGAAACACAGAAATTGCACCGGAATTAAAAAAAAATTCACAATGCCGACTTAAGTACAAAAAGACTGACTCTACTTACTGTCTATTTTTTGAACCATGCCTGTGACACTAGTTGTAGATTCCGATGCTTCACTTCAGGGTTACTGTATCCTTGTGAGCTTCTTATTGACGATGAAACACAGAAATTGCATCGGAAATACATACAAAAGGCACAATGTCGACTTAAGTACAAGAAGACTGACTCTTCTTACTGTCTATGTTTTGAACCATTCCTGTGACACTAGTTATAGATTCCGATGCTTCACTTCAGGTTTACTGTATCCCTTTCACCTTCTTATTGACGATGAAACACAGAAATTGCATCTTAATTAAATACAAAAGGCACAATGCCGACTTAAGTACGAGAACACTGACTCTTCTTACTGTCATTGGTTTGAGCCATTCCTGTGACACTAGTAATAGATTCCCATGCTTCACATCATGTATACTGTTTCCCTCTGACCTTCGTATTGACGATCAAACACAGAAAATTCATCGGAATTAAATACAAATGGCACAATGCCGACTTAAGTACAAAAAGACTGACTCTTCTTACTGTCTATGTTTGAACCATTCCTGTGACACTAGTTATAGGTTCCCATGTTTCACTTCAGTTTTACTGTATCCCACTGACCTTCTTATTGACGATGAAACACAGAAATTGGATCGGAATTAAATACAAAAGGCACAATGCCGACATAAGTACAAGAAGACTGACTCTTCCTAATGTCTATGTTTTGAACCAATCCTGTGACACTAGTTTTAGATTCCGATGCTTCACTTCCGGTTTCCTGTATCCCTCTGACCTCTTTATTGACGATGAAACACAGAAATCGCATCTTAATTAAATACAAACGGCACAATGCCGACTTAAGTACAAGAAGACTGGCTCTTCTTACTGTCAATGTTTTCTACCATTCCGGTGACATTAGTTATAGAATCCGATGATTCACTTCAGGTAACTGTATCCAGCTGACCTTCTTATTGACGATGAAACACAGAAATTGCATCGTAATTATATACAAAAGGCACAATGCCGACTTAAGTACAAGAAGACTGACTCTTCTTACTGTCTATGTTTTGAACCATTCCTGTGACACTAGTTATAGATTCCGATGCTTCACTTCAGGTTTACTGTATCCCTCTGACCTTCTTATTGACGAAGAAACACAGATATTGCATCGGAATTAAATACAAAAGGCACAATGCCGACTTAAGTACAAGAAGACTGACCCTTCTTACTGTCTATTTTTTGAACCAATCCTGTGACACTAGTTATAAATTCCGATGCTTCACTTCAGGTTTACTGTATCCCTCTGACGTTCTTATTGACAATGAAACACAGAAGTTGCATCGAAATTAAATACAAACGCACAATGCCGACCTTAGTACAAAAAAACTGACTCTTTTTATTGTTTATGTTTTGAACCATTCCTGTGACACTAGTTATAGTTTCCGAAGCTTCATTTCAGGTTTACTGTATCCCTGTGACCTTCTTATTGACAATGAAACACAAAAATTGCATCGGAATTAAATACAAAAGGCACAATGCCGACTTAAGTATAAGAAGACTGACCCTTCTGACTGTTTATGTTTTGAACCATTCCTGTGACACTAGTTATAGATTCCGATGCTTCACTTCAGGTTTACTGTATCCCTCTGACCTTTGTATTGACGATGAATCACAGAAACTGCATCGGAATTAAATACAAATGGCACAATGCCCTATTAAGTACAAAAAGACAGACTCTTCTTACTGTCTATGCTTTGAACCATTCCTGTGACACAAGTTATAGATTCAGATGCTTCACTTCAGGTTTACTGTATCGATCTGACCTTCATATTGACGATGAAACACAGAAATTGCATCGGAATTAAATACAAAAGGCACAATGCCGACTTAAGTACAAGAAAACTGAATCTTCTTACTGTCGATGTTTTGAACCAAACCTGTGACACTAGTTATTGATAACGATGCTTCACTTCAGGTCTACTGTATCCCTCTAAGCTTCTTATTGACGATGAAACACAGAAATTGCATTGGAATTATATACAAAAGGCACAATGCCGACTGAAGTACAGGAAGACTGACTCTTCCTACTGTCTATGATTTGAACCATTCCTGTGACACTAGTTATAAATTTCCGAAGCTTCACTCCAGGTTTACTGTATCCCTTTCACCTTCCTATTCACGATGAAACACAGAAATTGCATCTTAATTAAATACAAAAGGCCCAATGCCGACTTAAGTAGAAGAAGATTGACTCTTCTTACTGACTATGTTTTTGAACCATTCCTGTGGCCTTAGTTATAGATTCCGATGCTTCACTTCAGGTTTACTGTATCCCTCTGACCTTATTATTGACGATGAAACACAGAAATTAAATCTTAATTAAATACAAAAGGCACAATGCCGAATTAAGTACAAGAAGACTGACTCTTCCTACTGTCTATGTTTGAACCATTCCTGTGACACTAGTTATAGATTCCGATGCTTCACTTAAGGGTTTACTGTATCCCTCTGAGCTTCTTATTGACGATGAAACACAGAAATTGCATCGGAATTAAATACAAAAGGCACAATGCCGACTCAAGTGCAAGAAGACTGGCTTTTCTTACTATGATTTGAACCATTTCTGTAACACTAGTTATAGATTCCGATGCTTCACTTCAGGTTTACTGTATCCCTCTGACCTTCTTATTGACGATGAAACACGTAAATTGCATCGGAATTAAATACAAAAGGCACAATGCCGACTTAAGAACAAGAAGAATGCCCCTTCTTATTGTCTATGTTTTGAATCATTCCTGTGACACTAGTTATGGATTCCGATGCTTCACTTCAGATTTACCGTATCCCTCTGAGCTTCTTATTGACGATGAAACACACAAATTGCATCGGAATTATTTACAAAAGGCACAATGGCGACATAAGTACAAGAAGACAGGCTCTTCTTACTGTCTATGCTTTGAGCCATTCCTGTGACACTAGTTATAGATTCCGATGCTTCACTTCAGGTTTACTATATCCCTCTGACCTTCTTATTGACGATGAAACACGTAAATTGCATCGGAATTAAATACAAAAGTCACAATGCCGACTTAAGAACAAGAAGACTGACCCCTCTTACTGTCAATGTTTTGAAGCATTCCTGTGACACTAGTTATAGATTCCAATGCTTTACTTCAGGTTTACTGTATCCCTCTGACCTTCTTATTGACGATCAAACACAGAAAATTCATCGGAATTAAATACAAAAGGCACAATGCCGACTCAAGTACAAGAAGACTGGCTCTTCTTACTGTCTATGTTTTGAGCCATTCCCGTGACACTAGTTATAGATTCCGATGCTTCACTTCAGGTTTACTGTATCCAGCTGACCTTCTTATTGACGATGAAGCACAGAAATTGCATCGGAATTAAATACAAAAGGCACAATGCCCACTTAAGTACAAGAAGACTGACTCTTCTTACTGTCTATGATTTGAACCATTCCTGTGACACTAGTTATAGGTTCCCATGCTTCACTTCAGTTTTACTGTATCCCACTGACCTTCTTATTGACGATGAAACACAGAAATCGCATCTTAATTAAATACAAACGGCACAATGCCGACTTAAGTACAAGAAGTCTGACTCTTCTTACTGTCAATGTTTTCTACCATTCCGGTGACATTAGTTATAGAATCCGATGATTCACTTCAGGTAACTGTATCCAGCTGACCTTCTTATTGACGATGAAACACAGAAATTGCATCGTAATTATATACAAAAGGCACAATGCCGACATAAGTACAAGAAGACTGACTCTTCTTACTGTCTATGTTTTGAACCATTCCTGTGACACTAGTTATAGATTCCGATGCTTCACTTCAGGTTTACTGTATCCCTCTGACCTTCTTATTGACGATGAAACATAGAAATAGCATTTTAATTAAATACAAAAGGCACAATGCCGACTTCAGTACAAGAACACTAACTCATCTTACTGTCTATGGTTTGAACCATTCCTGTGACACTAGTTATAGATTCCGATGCCTCACTTCAGGTTTACTGTATCCCTCTGACCTACTTATTGACGATGAATTACGTAAATTATATCGGAATTAAATACAAGAGGCACATTGCCGACTTAAGTAGAAGAAGACTGACTCTTCTTACTGTCTATGTTTTGAACCATTCCTGTGACTCTAGTTATAGATTCCGATGCTCCATTTCAGGTTTACTGTATCCCTCTGACGATCTTATTGACGAAAAAACACAGAAATTGTATCGGAATTAAATACAAAAGGCACAATGCCGACTCAAGTACAAGAAGACTGTCTCTTCTTACTGTCTATGTTTTGAACCATTTCTGTGACACTAGTTATAGATTCCGATTCGTCACTTCAGGTTTACTGTATCCCTCTGACCTTCTTATTGACGAAGAAACACAGATATTGCATCGGAATTAAATACAAAAGGCACAATGCCGACTTAAGTACAAGAAGACTGACCCTTCTTACTGTCTATTTTTTGAACCAATCGTGTGACACTAGTTATAAATTCCGATGCTTCACTTCAGGTTTACTGTATCCCTCTGACGTTCTTATTGACAATGAAACACAGAAATTGCATCGAAATTAAATACAAAAGGCACAATGCCGACCTTAGTACAAAAAAACTGACTCTTTTTATTGTTTATGTTTTGAACCATTCCTGTGACACTAGTTATAGTTTCCGAAGCTTCATTTCAGGTTTACTGTATCCCTGTGACCTTCTTATTGACAATGAAACACAGAAATTGGATCGGAATTAAATACAAAAGGCACAATGCCGACATAAGTACAAGAAGACTGACTCTTCCTAATGTCTATGTTTTGAACCAATCCTGTGACACTTGTTTTAGATTCCGATGCTTCACTACCGGTTTCCTGTATCCCTCTGACCTCTTTATTGACGATGAAACACAGAAATCGCATCTTAATTAAATACAAACGACACAATGCCGACTTAAGTACAAGAAGACTGACTCTTCTTACTGTCAATGTTTTCTACCATTCCGGTGACATTAGTTATAGAATCCGATGATTCACCTCAGGTAACTGTATCCAGCTGACCTTCTTATTGACGATGAAACACAGAAATTGCATCGTAATTATATACAAAAGGCACAATGCCGACTTAAGTACAAGAAGACTGACTCTTCTTACTGTCTATGTTTTGAACCATTCCTGTGTCACTAGTTATAGATTCCGATGCTTCACTTCAGGTTTACTGTATCCCTCTGACCTTCTTATTGACGAAGAAACACAGATATTGCATCGGAATTAAATACAAAAGGCACAATGCCGACTTAAGTACAAGAAGACTGACCCTTCTTACTGTCTATTTTTTGAACCAATCCTGTGACACTACTTATAAATTCCGATGCTTCACTTCAGGTTTACTGTATCCCTCTGACGTTCTTATTGACAATGAAACACAGAAATTGCATCGAAATTAAATACAAAAGGCACAATGCCGACCTTAGTACAAAAAAACTGACTCTTTTTATTGTTTATGTTTTGAACCATTCCTGTGACACTAGTTATAGATTCCGATGCTTCACTTCAGGTTTACTGTATCCCTCTGACCTTTGTATTGACGATGAATCACAGAAACTGCATCGGAATTAAATACAAATGGCACAATGCCCACTTAAGTACAAAAAGACAGACTCTTCTTACTGTCTATGCTTTGAACCATTCCTGTGACACAAGTTATAGATTCAGATGCTTCACTTCAGGTTTACTGTATCGATCTGACCTTCATATTGACGATGAAACACAGAAATTGCATCGGAATTAAATACAAAAGGCACAATGCCGACTTAAGTACAAGAAAACTGAATCTTCTTACTGTCGATGTTTTGAACCAAACCTGTGACACTAGTTATTGATTCCGATGCTTCACTTCAGGTCTACTGTATCCCTCTAAGCTTCTTATTGACGATGAAACACAGAAATTGCATTGGAATTATATACAAAAGGCACAATGCCGACTTAAGTACAGGAAGACTGACTCTTCCTACTGTCTATGATTTGAACCATTCCTGTGACACTAGTTATAAATTTCCGAAGCTTCACTCCAGGTTTACTGTATCCCTTTCACCTTCCTATTCACGATGAAACACAGAAATTGCATCTTAATTAAATACAAAAGGCCCAATGCCGACTTAAGTAGAAGAAGATTGACTCTTCTTACTGACTATGTTTTTGAACCATTCCTGTGGCCTTAGTTATAGATTCCGATGCTTCACTTCAGGTTTACTGTATCCCTCTGACCTTATTATTGACGATGAAACACAGAAATTAAATCTTAATTAAATACAAAAGGCACAATGCCGAATTAAGTGCAAGAAGACTGACTCTTCCTACTGTCTATGTTTGAACCATTCCTGTGACACTAGTTATAGATTCCGATGCTTCACTTCAGGTTAACTGTATCCCTCTGACGCTCTTATTGACGATGAAACACAGAAGTTGCATATGAATTAAATACAAAAGGCACAATGCCGACCCAAGTACAAGAAGTCTGGCTCTCCTTACTGTCTATGTTTTGAACCATTTCTGTGACACTAGTTATAGAATCCGATGCTTCCCTTCAGGTTTACTGTATCCCTCAGACCTTCTTATTGACGAAGAAACACAGAAATTGCATCGTAATAATATTCAAAATGCCCAATGCCGAATTAAGTACAAGAAAACTGACTCTTCTTACTGTCTATGTTTTGAACCATTCCTGTGACACTAGTTATAGATTCCGATGCTTCACTTAAGGGTTTACTGTATCCCTCTGAGCTTCTTATTGACGATGAAACACAGAAATTGCATCGGAATTAAATACAAAAGGCACAATGCCGACTCAAGTGCAAGAAGACTGGCTTTTCTTACTGTCTATGTTTTGAACCATTTCTGTAACACTAGTTATAGATTCCGATGCTTCACTTCAGGTTTACTGTATCCCTCTGACCTTCTTATTGACGATGAAACACGTAAATTGCATCGGAATTAAATACAAAAGGCACAATGCCGACTTAAGAACAAGAAGAATGCCCCTTCTTATTGTCTATGTTTTGAACCATTCCTGTGACACTAGTTATAGATTCCGATGCTTCACTTCAGATTTACCGTATCCCCCTGAGCTTCTTATTGACGATGAAACACAGAAATTGCATCGGAATTATTTACAAAAGGCACAATGGCGACATAAGTACAAGAAGACAGGCTCTTCTTACTGTCTATGCTTTGAGCCATTCCTGTGACACTAGTTATAGATTCCGATGCTTCACTTCAGGTTTACTATATCCCTCTGACCTTCTTATTGACGATGAAACACGTAAATTGCATCGGAATTAAATACAAAAGTCACAATGCCGACTTAAGAACAAGAAGACTGACCCCTCTTACTGTCAATGTTTTGAACCATTCCTGTGACACTAGTTATAGATTCCAATGCTTTACTTCAGGTTTACTGTATCCCTCTGACCTTCTTACTGACGATCAAACACAGAAAATTCATCGGAATTAAATACAAAAGGCACAATGCCGACTCAAGTACAAGAAGACTGGCTCTTCTTACTGTCTATGTTTTGAGCCATTCCCGTGACACTAGTTATAGATTCCGATGCTTCACTTCAGGTTTACTGTATCCAGCTGACCTTCTTATTGACGATGAAGCACAGAAATTGCATCGGAATTAAATACAAAAGGCAAAATGCCCACTTACGTACAAGAAGACTGACTCTTCTTACTGTCTATGATTTGAACCATTCCTGTGACACTAGTTATAGGTTCCCATGCTTCACTTCAGTTTTACTGTATCCCACTGACCTTCTTATTGACGATGAAACACAGAAATCGCATCTTAATTAAATACAAACGGCACAATGCCGACTTAAGTACAAGAAGACTGACTCTTCTTACTGTCAATGTTTTCTACCATTCCGGTGACATTAGTTATAGAATCCGATGATTCACTTCAGGTAACTGTATCCAGCTGACCTTCTTATTGACGATGAAACACAGAAATTGCATCGTAATTATATACAAAAGGCACAATGCCGACTTAAGTACAAGAAGACTGACTCTTCTTACTGTCTATGTTTTGAACCATTCCTGTGACACTAGTTATAGATTCCGATGCTTCACTTCAGGTTTACTGTATCCCTCTGACCTTCTTATTGACGATGAAACATAGAAATAGCATTTTAATTAAATACAAAAGGCACAATGCCGACTTCAGTACAAGAACACTAACTCATCTTACTGTCTATGGTTTGAACCATTCCTGTGACACTAGTTATAGATTCCGATGCCTCACTTTAGGTTTACTGTATCCCTCTGACCTACTTATTGACGATGAATTACGTAAATTATATCGGAATTAAATACAAGAGGCACATTGCCGACTTAAGTAGAAGAAGACTGACTCTTCTTACTGTCTATGTTTTGAACCATTCCTGTGACTCTAGTTATAGATTCCGATGGTTCATTTCAGGTTTACTGTATCCCTCTGACGATCTTATTGACGAAAAAACACAGAAATTGTATCGGAATTAAATACAAAAGGCACAATGCCGACTCAAGTACAAGAAGACTGTCTCTTCTTACTGTCTATGTTTTGAACCATTTCTGTGACACAAGTTATAGATTCCGATTCGTCACTTCAGGTTTACTGTATCCCTCTGACCTTCTTATTGACGAAGAAACACAGATATTGCATCGGAATTAAATACAAAAGGCACAATGCCGACTTAAGTACAAGAAGACTGACTCTTTTTATTGTTTATGTTTTGAACCATTCCTGTGACACTAGTTATAGTTTCCGAAGCTTCATTTCAGGTTTACTGTATCCCTGTGACCTTCTTATTGACAATGAAACACAAAAATTGCATCGGAATTAAATACAAAAGGCACAATGCCGACTTAAGTATAAGAAGACTGACCCTCCTGACTGTCTAGGTTTTGAACCATTCCTGTGACACTAGTTATAGATTCCGATGCTTCACTTCAGGTTTACTGTATCCCTCTGACCTTTGTATTGACGATGAATCACAGAAACTGCATCGGAATTAAATACAAAAGGCACAATGCCGACTTAAGTACAAGAAAACTGAATCTTCTTACTGTCGATGTTTTGAACCAAACCTGTGACACTAGTTATTGATTCCGATGCTTCACTTCAGGTCTACTGTATCCCTCTAAGCTTCTTATTGACGATGAAACACAGAAATTGCATTGGAATTATATACAAAAGGCACAATGCCGACTTAAGTACAGGAAGACTGACTCTTCCTACTGTCTATGATTTGAACCATTCCTGTGACACTAGTTATAAATTTCCGAATCTTCACTCCAGGTTTACTGTATCCCTTTCACCTTCCTATTCACGATGAAACACAGAAATTGCATCTTAATTAAATACAAAAGGCCCAGTGATGACTTAAGTAGAAGAAGATTGACTCTTCTTACTGACTATGTTTTTGAACCATTCCTGTGGCCTTAGTTATAGATTCCGATGCTTCACTTCAGGTTTACTGTATCCCTCTGACCTTATTATTGACGATGAAACACAGAAATTAAATCTTAATTAAATACAAAAGGCACAATGCCGAATTAAGTGCAAGAAGACTGACTCTTCCTACTGTCTATGTTTGAACCATTCCTGTGACACTAGTTATAGATTCCGATGCTTCACTTCAGGTTAACTGTATCCCTCTGACGCTCTTATTGACGATGAAACACAGAAGTTGCATATGAATTAAATACAAAAGGCACAATGCCGACCCAAGTACAAGAAGTCTGGCTCTCCTTACTGTCTATGTTTTGAACCATTTCTGTGACACTAGTTATAGAATCCGATGCTTCCCTTCAGGTTTACTGTATCCCTCAGACCTTCTTATTGACGAAGAAACACAGAAATTGCATCGTAATAATATTCAAAATGCCCAATGCCGAATTAAGTACAAGAAAACTGACTCTTCTTACTGTCTATGTTTTGAACCATTCCTGTGACACTAGTTATAGATTCCGATGCTTCACTTAAGGGTTTACTGTATCCCTCTGAGCTTCTTATTGACGATGAAACACAGAAATTGCATCGGAATTAAATACAAAAGGCACAATGCCGACTCAAGTGCAAGAAGACTGGCTTTTCTTACTGTCTATGTTTTGAACCATTTCTGTAACACTAGTTATAGATTCCGATGCTTCACTTCAGGTTTACTGTATCCCTCTGACCTTCTTATTGACGATGAAACACGTAAATTGCATCGGAATTAAATACAAAAGGCACAATGCCGACTTAAGAACAAGAAGAATGCCCCTTCTTATTGTCTATGTTTTGAACCATTCCTGTGACACTAGTTATAGATTCCGATGCTTCACTTCAGATTTACCGTATCCCCCTGAGCTTCTTATTGACGATGAAACACAGAAATTGCATCGGAATTATTTACAAAAGGCACAATGGCGACATAAGTACAAGAAGACAGGCTCTTCTTACTGTCTATGCTTTGAGCCATTCCTGTGACACTAGTTATAGATTCCGATGCTTCACTTCAGGTTTACTATATCCCTCTGACCTTCTTATTGACGATGAAACACGTAAATTGCATCGGAATTAAATACAAAAGTCACAATGCCGACTTAAGAACAAGAAGACTGACCCCTCTTACTGTCAATGTTTTGAACCATTCCTGTGACACTAGTTATAGATTCCAATGCTTTACTTCAGGTTTACTGTATCCCTCTGACCTTCTTACTGACGATCAAACACAGAAAATTCATCGGAATTAAATACAAAAGGCACAATGCCGACTCAAGTACAAGAAGACTGGCTCTTCTTACTGTCTATGTTTTGAGCCATTCCCGTGACACTAGTTATAGATTCCGATGCTTCACTTCAGGTTTACTGTATCCAGCTGACCTTCTTATTGACGATGAAGCACAGAAATTGCATCGGAATTAAATACAAAAGGCAAAATGCCCACTTACGTACAAGAAGTCTGACTCTTCTTACTGTCTATGATTTGAACCATTCCTGTGACACTAGTTATAGGTTCCCATGCTTCACTTCAGTTTTACTGTATCCCACTGACCTTCTTATTGACGATGAAACACAGAAATCGCATCTTAATTAAATACAAACGGCACAATGCCGACTTAAGTACAAGAAGACTGACTCTTCTTACTGTCAATGTTTTCTACCATTCCGGTGACATTAGTTATAGAATCCGATGATTCACTTCAGGTAACTGTATCCAGCTGACCTTCTTATTGACGATGAAACACAGAAATTGCATCGTAATTATATACAAAA
The DNA here is from genome assembly GCF_021461385.2 of Schistocerca piceifrons. NCBI lineage: Eukaryota > Metazoa > Arthropoda > Insecta > Orthoptera > Acrididae > Schistocerca > Schistocerca piceifrons. The sequence goes on from NW_025727787.1 coordinate 45,926, forward strand.
GGCACAATGCCGACTTAAGTACAAGAAGACTGACTCTTCTTACTGTCTATGTTTTGAACCATTCCTGTGACACTAGTTATAGATTCCGATGCTTCACTTCAGGTTTACTGTATCCCTCTGACCTTCTTATTGACGATGAAACATAGAAATAGCATTTTAATTAAATACAAAAGGCACAATGCCGACTTTAGTACAAGAACACTAACTCATCTTACTGTCTATGGTTTGAACCATTCCTGTGACACTAGTTATAGATTCCGATGCCTCACTTTAGGTTTACTGTATCCCTCTGACCTACTTATTGACGATGAATTACGTAAATTATATCGGAATTAAATACAAGAGGCACATTGCCGACTTAAGTAGAAGAAGACTGACTCTTCTTACTGTCTATGTTTTGAACCATTCCTGTGACTCTAGTTATAGATTCCGATGCTTCATTTCAGGTTTACTGTATCCCTCTGACGATCTTATTGACGAAAAAACACAGAAATTGTATCGGAATTAAATACAAAAGGCACAATGCCGACTCAAGTACAAGAAGACTGTCTCTTCTTACTGTCTATGTTTTGAACCATTTCTGTGACACAAGTTATAGATTCCGATTCGTCACTTCAGGTTTACTGTATCCCTCTGACCTTCTTATTGACGAAGAAACACAGATATTGCATCGGAATTAAATACAAAAGGCACAATGCCGACTTAAGTACAAGAAGACTGACTCTTTTTATTGTTTATGTTTTGAACCATTCCTGTGACACTAGTTATAGTTTCCGAAGCTTCATTTCAGGTTTACTGTATCCCTGTGACCTTCTTATTGACAATGAAACACAAAAATTGCATCGGAATTAAATACAAAAGGCACAATGCCGACTTAAGTATAAGAAGACTGACCCTCCTGACTGTCTAGGTTTTGAACCATTCCTGTGACACTAGTTATAGATTCCGATGCTTCACTTCAGGTTTACTGTATCCCTCTGACCTTTGTATTGACGATGAATCACAGAAACTGCATCGGAATTAAATACAAAAGGCACAATGCCGACTTAAGTACAAGAAAACTGAATCTTCTTACTGTCGATGTTTTGAACCATACCTGTGACACTAGTTATTGATTCCGATGCTTCACTTCAGGTCTACTGTATCCCTCTAAGCTTCTTATTGACGATGAAACACAGAAATTGCATTGGAATTATATACAAAAGGCACAATGCCGACTTAAGTACAGGAAGACTGACTCTTCCTACTGTCTATGATTTGAACCATTCCTGTGACACTAGTTATAAATTTCCGAAGCTTCACTCCAGGTTTACTGTATCCCTTTCGCCTTCCTATTCACGATGAAACACAGAAATTGCATCTTAATTAAATACAAAAGGCCCAATGCCGACTTAAGTACAAGAAGATTGACTCTTCTTACTGACTATGTTTTTGAACCATTCCTGTGACACTAGTTATAGATTCCGATGGTTCACTTGAGGTTTACTGTATCCCTCTGACCTTATTATTGACGATGAAACACAGAAATTAAATCTTAATTAAATACAAAAGGCACAATGCCGAATTAAGTACAAGAAGACTGACTCTTCCTACTGTCTATGTTTGAACCATTCCTGTGACACTAGTTATAGATTCCGATGCTTCACTTCAGGTTTACTGTATCCCTCTGACGCTCTTATTGACGATGAAACACAGAAGTTGCATATGAATTAAATACAAAAGGCACAATGCCGACCCAAGTACAAGAAGACTGGCTCTCCTTACTGTCTATGGTTTGAACCATTTCTGTGACACTAGTTATAGAATCCGATGCTTCCCTTCAGGTTTACTGTATCCCTCAGACCTTCTTATTGACGAAGAAACACAGAAAGTGCATCGTAATAATATTCAAAATGCCCAATGCCGAACTAAGTACAAGAAAACTGACTCTTCTTACTGTCTATGTTTTGAACCATTACTGTGACACTAGTTATAGATTCCGATGCTTCACTTAAGGGTTTACTGTATCCCTCTGACCTTCTTATTGACGATGAAACACAGAAATTGCATCGGAATTAAATACAAAAGGCACAATGCCGACTCAAGTGCAAGAAGACTGGCTTTTCTTACTGTTTATGTTTTGAACCATTTCTGTAACACTAGTTATAGATTCCGATGCTTCACTTCAGGTTTACTGTATCCCTCTGAGCTTCTTATTGACGATGAAACACAGAAATTGCATCGGAATTAAATACAAAAGGCACAATGCCGACTCAAGTGCAAGAAGACTGGCTTTTCTTACTGTCTATGTTTTGAACCATTTCTGTAACACTAGTTATAGATTCCGATGCTTCACTTCAGGTTTACTGTATCCCTCTGACCTTCTTATTGACGATGAAACACGTAAATTGCATCGGAATTAAATACAAAAGGCACAATGCCGACTTAAGGACAAGAAGAATGCCCCTTCTTATTGTCTATGCTTTGAACCATTCCTGTGACACTAGTTATAGATTCCGATGCTTCACTTCAGATTTACCGTATCCCTCTGAGCTTCTTATTGACGATAAAACACAGAAATTGCATCGGAATTATTTACAAAAGGCACAATGGCGACATAAGTACAAGAAGACAGGCTCTTCTTACTGTCTATGCTTTGAGCCATTCCTGTGACACTAGTTATAGATTCCGATGCTTCACTTCAGGTTTACTATATCCCTCTGACCTTCTTATTGACGATGAAACACGTAAATTGCATCCGAATTAAATACAAAAGGCACAATGCCGACTTAAGAACAAGAAGACTGACCCGTCTTACTGTCAATGCTTTGAACCATTCCTGTGACACTAGTTATAGATTCCGATGCTTTACTTCAGGTTTACTGTATCCCTCTGACCTTCTTATTGACGAAGAAACACAGATATTGCATCGGAATTAAATACAAAAGGCACAATGCCGACTTAAGTACAAGAAGACTGACCCTTCTTACTGTCTATCTTTTGAACCCATCCTGTGACACTAGTTATAAATTCCGATGCTTCACTTCAGGTTTACTGTATCCCTCTGACCTTCTTATTGACAATGAAACACAGAAATTGCATCGGAATTAAATACAAAAGGCACAATGCCGACCTTAGTACAAAAAAACTGACTCTTTTTATTGTTTATGTTTTGAACCATTCCTGTGACACTAGTTATAGTTTCCGAAGCTTCATTTCAGGTTTACTGTATCCCTGTGACCTTCTTATTGACGATGAAACACAAAAATTGCATCGGAATTAAATACAAAAGGCACAACGCCGACTTAAGTACAAGAAAACTGACTCTTCTAACTGTCTATGTTTTGAACCATTCCTGTGACACTAGTTATAGATTCCGATGCTTCACTTAAGCGTTTACTGTATCCCTCTGACCTTCGTATTGACGATGAAACACAGAAATTGCATCGGAATTAAATACAAAAGGCACAATGCCGACCCAAGTACAAGAAGACTGGCTTTTCTTACTGTCTATGTTTTGAACCATTTCTGTGACACGAGTTATAGATTCCGATGCTTCACTTCAGGTTTACTGTATCCCTCTGACCTTCTTATTGACGAAGAAAGACAGATTTTGCATCGGAATTAAATACAAAAGGCCCAATGCCGACTTAAGTATCAGAAGACTGACCCTTCTTACTGTCTATGTTTTGAACCATTCCTGTGACACTAGTTATAGATTCCGATGCTTCACTTCAGGTTTACTGTATTCCTCTGACCTTTGTATTGACGATGAATCACAGAAATTGCATCGGAATTATATACAAATGGCACAATGCCCACTTAAGTACAAAAAGACTGACTCTTCTTACTGTCTATGCTTTGAACTATTCCTGTGACACTAGTTATAGATTCAGATGCTTCACTTCAGGTTTACTGTATCGATCTGACCTTCATATTGACGATGAAACACAGAAATTGCATCGGAATTAAATACAAAAGGCACAATGCCGACTTATGTACAAGAAAACTGAATCTTCTTACTGTCTATGTTTTGAACCATACCTGTGACACTAGTTATTGATTCCGATGCTTCACTTCAGGTTTACTGTATCCCTCTAAGCTTCTTATTGACGATGAAACACAGAAATTGCATTGGAATTATATACAAAAAGCACAATGCCGACTTAAGTACAAGAAGATTTACTCTTCTTACTGACTATGCTTTGAACCATTCCTGTGACACTAGTTGTAGATTCCGATGCTTCACTTTAGGTTTACTGTATCCCTGTGACCTTCTTATTGACGACGAAACACGTAAATTGCATCGGAATTAAATACAAAAGGCACAATGCCGATATAAGTATAAGAAGAATGGGTCTTCTTACTGTCTATGTTTTGAACCATTTCTGTGACACTAGTTATAGATTCCGATGCTTGACTTCAGTTTTACTGTATCCCTCAGACCTTCTTAATGACGAAAAAACACAGATATTGCATCGGAATTAAATACAAAAGGCACAATGCTGACTTAAGTACAAGAAAGCGGACCCATCTTACTGTCTATGTTTTGAACCATTTATGTGACACTAGTTATAGACTCCGATGCTTCACTTCAGGTTTACTGTATCCCTCTGACTTTCGTATTGACGATGAAACACAGAAATTGCATCGGAATAAAATACAAAAGGCACAATGCCGACTTAAGTACAAAAAGACTGACCGTTCTTACTGTCTATGATTTGAACAATTCCTGTGACACTAGTTATAGATTCCGATGCTTCACTTCAGGTATACTGTATCCCTCTGACCTTCTTATTGACGATGAAACACAGAAATTGCATCGGAATTAAATACAAAAGGCACAATGCCGACTTAAGTACAAGAAGACTGACTCTTCCTACTGTCTATGATTAGAACCATTCCTGTGACACTAGTTATAAATTTCCGAAGCTTCACTCCAGGTTTACTGTATCCCTTTCACCTTCCTATTCACGATGAAACACAGAAATTGCATCTTAATGAAATACAAAAGGCCCAATACCGACTTAAGTACAAGAAGATTGACTCTTCTTACTGACTATGTTTTTGAACCATTCCTGTGACACTAGTTATAGATTCCGATGCCTCACTTCAGGTTTACTGTATCCCTCTGACCCTCTTATTGACGATGAAACACAGAAGTTGCATATGAATTAAATACAAAAGGCACAATGCCGACCCAAGTACAAGAAGACTGGCTCTTCTTACTGTCTATGTTTTGAACCATTCCTGTGACACTAGTTATAGATTCCGATGCTTCACTTCAGGTTTACTGTATCCCTCTGAGCTTCTTATTGACGATGAAACACAGAAACTGCATCGGAATTAAATACAAAAGGCACAATGCCGACTCAAGTGCAAGAAGACTGGCTTTTCTTACTGTCTATGTTTTGAACCATTTCTGTAACACTAGTTATAGATTCCGATGCTTCACTTCAGGTTTACTGTATCCCTCTGACCTTCTTATTGACGATGAAACATGTAAATTGCATCGGAATTCAATACAAAAGGCACAATGCCGACTTAGGAACAAGAAGAATGCCCCTTCTTATTGTCTATGTTTTGAACCATTCCTGTGACACTAGTTATAGATTCCGATGCTACACTTTAGATTTACCGTATCCCTCTGAGCTTCTTATTGACGATGAAACACAGAAATTGCATCGGATTTATTTACAAAAGGCACAATGGCGACATAAGTACAAGAAGACAGGTTCTTCTTACTGTCTATGATTTGAGCCATTCCTGTGACACTAGTTATAGATTCCGATGCTTCACTTCCGGTTTACTATATCCCTCTGACCTTCTTATTGACGATGAAACACGTAAATTGCATCGGAATTAAATACAAAAGGCACAATGCCGACTTAAGAACAAGAAGACTGACTCCTCTTACTGTCAATGTTTTGAACCATTCCTGTGACACTAGTTATAGATTCCGATGCTTTACTTCAGGTTTACTGTATCCCTCTGACCTTCTTATTGACGATCAAACACAGAAAATTCATCGGAATTAAATACAAAAGGCACAATGCCGACTCAAGTACAAGAAGACTGGCTCTTCTTACTGTCTATGTTTTGAGCCATTCCTGTGACACTAGTTATAGATTCCGATGCTTCACTTCAGGTTTACTGTATCCAGCTGACCTTCTTATTGACGATGAAGCACAGAAATTGCATCGGAATTAAATACAAAAGGCAAAATGCCCACTTAAGTACAAGAAGACTGAAACTTCTTACTGTCTATGATTTGAACCATTCCTGTGACACTAGTTATAGGTTCCCATTCTTCACTTCAGTTTTACTGTATCCCTCTGACCTTCTTATTGACGATGAAACACAGAAATTGCATCGGAATTAATTACAAAAGGCACAATGCCGACATAAGTACAAGAAGACTGACTCTTCCTAATGTCTATGCTTTGAACCAATCCTGTGACACTAGTTTTAGATTCCGATGCTTCACTTCAGGTTTCCTGTATCCCTCTGACCTCTTTATTGACGATGAAACACAGAAATCGCATCTTAATTAAATACAAAAGCACAATGCCGACTTAAGTAAAAGAACACTAACTCATCTTACTGTCTATGGTTTGAACCATTCCTGTGACACTAGTTATAGATTCGGATGCCTCACTTCAGGTTTACTGTATCCCTCTGACCTACTTATTGACGATGAATTACGCAAATTATATCGGAATTAAATACAAGAGGCACATTGCCGACTTAAGTACAAGAAGACTGACTCTTCTTATTGTCTATGATTTGAACCATTCCTGTGACACCAGTTATAGGTTCCCATTCTTCACTTCAGTTTTACTGTATCCCTCTGACCTTCTTATTGACGATGAAACACAGAAATTGCATCGGAATTAAATACAAAAGGCACAATGCCGACTCAAGTGCAAGAAGACTGGCTTTTCTTACTGTCTATGTTTTGAACCATTTCTGTAACACTAGTTATAGATTCCGATGCTTCACTTCAGGTTTACTGTATCCCTCTGAGCTTCTTATTGACGATGAAACACAGAAATTGCATCGGAATTCTATACAAAAGGCACAATGCCGACTTAAGCACAAGAAAACTGACTCTTCCTACTGTCTATGTTTTGAACCATTCCTGTGTCACTAGTTATAGATTCCGAAGTTTCACTTCAGGTTTACTGTATCCCTTTCACCTTCCTATTGACGATGAAACACGTAAATTGCATCGGAATTAAATACAAAAGGCACAATGCCGATATAAGTATAAGAAGAATGGGTCTTCTTACTGTCTATGTTTTGAACCATTTCTGTGACACTAGTTATAGACTCCGATGCTTCACTTCAGGTTTACTGTATCCCTCTGACTTTCGTATTGACGATGAAACACAGAAATTGCATCGGAATAAAACACAAAAGGCACAATGCCGACTTAAGTACAAAAAGACTGACCGTTCTTACTGTCTATGATTTGAACAATTCCTGTGACACTAGTTATAGATTCCGATGCTTCACTTCAGGTATACTGTATCCCTCTGACCTTCTTATTGACGATGAAACACAGAAATTGCATCGGAATTAAATACAAAAGGCACAATGCCGACTTAAGTACAAGATGACTGACTCTTCCTACTGTCTATGATTTGAACCATTCCTGTGACACTAGTTATAAATTTCCGAATCTTCACTCCAGGTTTACTGTATCCCTTTCACCTTCCTATTCACGATGAAACACAGAAATTGCATCTTAATTAAATACAAAAGGCCCAATACCGACTTAAGTACAAGAAGATTGACTCTTCTTACTGACTATGTTTTTGGACCATTCCTGTGACACTAGTTATAGATTCCGATGCTTCACTTCAGGTTTACTGTATCCCTCTGACCTTATTATTGACGATGAAACACAGAAATTAAATCTTAATTAAATACAAAAGGCACAATGCCGAATTAAGTACAAGAAGACTGACTCTTCCTACTGTCTATGTTTGAACCATTCCTGTGACACTAGTTATAGATTCCGATGCTTCACTTCAGGTTTACTGTATCCCTCTGACGCTCTTATTGACGATGAAACACAGAAGTTGCATATGAATTAAATACAAAAGGCACAATGCCGACCCAAGTACAAGAAGACTGGCTCTTCTTACTGTCTATGTTTTGAACCATTCCTGTGACACTAGTTATAGATTCCGATGCTTCACTTCAGGTGTACTGTATCCCTCTGACCTTCTTATTGACGATGAAACACAGAAATTGCATCGGAATTAAATACAAAAGGCACAATGCCGACTCAAGTGCAAGAAGACTGGCTTTTCTTACTGTCTATGTTTTGAACCATTTCTGTAACACTAGTTATAGATTCCGATGCTGCACTTCAGGTTTACTGTATCCCTCTGAGCTTCTTATTGACGATGAAACACAGAAATTGCATCGAAATTAAATACAAAAGGCACAATGCCGACTCAAGTGCAAGAAGACTGGCTTTTCTTACTGTCTATGTTTTGAACCATTTCTGTAACACTAGTTATAGATTCCGATGCTTCACTTCAGGTATACTGTATCCCTCTGACCTTCTTATTGACGATGAAACACAGAAATTGCATCGGAATTAAATACAAAAGGCACAATGCCGACTTAAGTACAAGAAGACTGACTCTTCTTACTGTCAATGTTTTCTACCATTCCGGTGACATTAGTTATAGAATCCGATGATTCACTTCAGGTTTACTGTATCCCTGTGACCTTCTTATTGACGACGAAACACGTAAATTGCATCGGAATTAAATGCAAAAGGCACAATGCCGATATAAGTATAAGAAGAATGGGTCTTCTTACTGTCTATGTTTTGAACCATTTCTGTGACACTAGTTACAGACTCCGATGCTTCACTTCAGGTTTACTGTATCCCTCTGACTTTCGTATTGACGATTAAACACAGAAATTGCATCGGAATAAAACACAAAAGACACAATGCCGACTTAAGTACAAAAAGACTGACCGTTCTTACTGTCTATGATTTGAACAATTCCTGTGACACTAGTTATAGATTCCGACGCTTCACTTCAGGTATACTGTATCCCTCTGACATTCTTATTGACGATGAAACACAGAAATTGCATCGGAATTAAATACAAAAGGCACAATGCCGACTTAAGTACAAGATGACTGACTCTTCCTACTGTCTATGATTTGAACCATTCCTGTGACACTAGTTATAAATTTCCGAAGCTTCACTCCAGGTTTACTGTATCCCTTTCACCTTCCTATTCACGATGAAACACAGAAATTGCATCTTAATTAAATACAAAAGGCCCAATACCGACTTAAGTACAAGAAGATTGACTCTTCTTACTGACTATGTTTTTGAACCATTCCTGTGACACTAGTTATAGATTCCGATGCTTCACTTCAGGTTTACTGTATCCCTCTGACCTTATTATTGACGATGAAACACACAAATTAAATCTTAATTAAATACAAAAGGCACAATGCCGAATTAAGTACAAGAAGACTGACTCTTCCTACTGTCTATGTTTGAACCATTCCTGTAACACTAGTTATAGATTCCGATGCTGCACTTCAGGTTTACTGTATCCCTCTGAGCTACTTATTGACGATGAAACACAGAAATTGCATCGGAATTAAATACAAAAGGCACAATGCCGACTCAAGTGCAAGAAGACTGGCTTTTCTTACTGTCTATGTTTTGAACCATTTCTGTAACACTAGTTATAGATTCCGATGCTTCACTTCAGGTTTACTGTATCCCTCCGACCTTCTTATTGACGATGAAACACGTAAATCGCATCGGAATTAAATACAAAAGGCACAATTTCGACTTAAGAACAAGAAGAATGCCCCTTCTTATTGTCTATGTTTTGAACCATTCCTGTGACACTAGTTATCGATTCCGATGCTTCACTTCAGATTTACCGTATCCCTCTGAGCTTCTTATTGACGATGAAACACAGAAATTGCAACGGAATTAATTACAAAAGGCACAATGGCGACATAAGTACAAGTAGACAGGCTCTTCTTACTGTCTATGCTTTGAGCCATTCCTGTGACACTAGTTATAGATTCCGATGCTTCACTTCCGGTTTACTATATCCCTCTGACCTTCTTATTGACGATGAAACACGTAAATTGCATCGGAATTAAATACAAAGGGCACAATGCCGACTTAAGTACAAGAAGACTGACTCCTCTTACTGTCAATGTTTTGAACCATTCCTGTGACACTAGTTATAGATTCCGATGCTTTACTTCAGGTTTACTGTATCCCTCTGACCTTCTTATTGACGATCAAACACAGAAAATTCATCGGAATTAAATACAAAAGGCACAATGCCGACTCAAGTACAAGAAGACTGGCTCTTCTTACTGTCTATGTTTTGAGCCATTCCTGTGACACTAGTTATAGATTCCGATGCTTCACTTCAGGTTTACTGTATCCAGCTGACCTTCTTATTGACGATGAAGCACAGAAATTGCATCGGAATTAAATACAAAAGGCAAAATGCCCACTTAAGTACAAGAAGACTGAATCTTCTTACTGTCTATGATTTGAACCATTCCTGTGACACTAGTTATAGGTTCCCATTGTTCACTTCAGTTTTACTGTATCCCTCTGACCTTCTTATTGACGATGAAACACAGAAATTGCATCGGAATTAAATACAAAAGGCACAATGCCGACATAAGTACAAGAAGACTGACTCTTCCTAATGTCTATGTTTTGAACCAATCCTGTGACACTAGTTTTAGATTCCGATGCTTCACTTCAGGTTTCCTGCATCCCTCTGACCTCTTTATTGACGATGAAACACAGAAAGCGCATCTTAATTAAATACAAAAGGCACAATGCCGACTTAAGTACAAGAACACTAACTCATCATCCTGTCTATAGTTTGAACCATTCCTGTGACACTAGTTATAGATTCCGATGCCTCACTTCAGGTTTACTGTAACTCTCTGACCTACTTATTGACGATGAATTATGTAAATTATATCGGAATTAAATACAAGAGGCACATTGCCGACTTAAGTACAAGAAGACTGACTCTTCTTACTGTCTATGTTTTGAACCATTCCTGTGACTCTAGTTATAGATTCCGATGCTTCATTTCAGGTTTACTGTATTCCTCTGACGATCTTATTGACGAAAAAGCACAGAAATTGTATCGGAATTAAATACAAAAGGCACAATGCCGACTCAAGTACAAGAGGACTGTCTCTTCTTACTGTCTATGTTTTGAACCATTTCTGTGACACTAGTTATAGATTCCGATTCGTCACTTCAGGTTTACTGTATCCCTCTGACCTTCTTATTGACAATGAAGCACAGAAATTGCATCGGAATTAAATACAAAAGGCACAATGCCGACCTTAGTACAAAAAAACTGACTCTTTTTATTGTTTATGTTTTGAACCATTCCTGTGACACTAGTTATAGTTTCCGAAGCTTCATTTCAGGTTTACTGTATCCCTGTGACCTTCTTATTTACGATGAAACACAAAAATTTCATCGGAATTAAATACAAAAGGCACAATGCCGACTTAAGTACAAGAAAACTGACTCTTCTAACTGTCTATGTTTTAAACCATTCCTGTGACACTAGTTATAGATTCCGATGCTTCACTTAAGCGTTTACTGTATCCCTCTGACCTTCATATTGACGATGAAACACAGAAATTGCATCGGAATTAAATACAAAAGGCCCAATGCCGACTTAAGTATAAGAAGACTGACCCTTCTTACTGTCTATGTTTTGAACCATTCCTGTGACACTAGTTATAGATTCCGATGCTTCACTTCAGGTTTACTGTATCCCTCTGACCTTCATATTGACGATGAAACACAGAAATTGCATCGGAATTAAATACAAAAGGCACAATGCCGACTTAAGTACAAGAAAACTGAATCTTCTTACTGTCTATGTTTTGAACCATACCTGTGACACTAGTTATTGATTCCGATGCTTCACTTCAGGTTTACTGTATCCCTCTAAGCTTCTTATTGACGATGAAACACAGAAATTGGATTGGAATTATATACAAAAGGCACAATGCCGACTTAAGTACAAGAAGACTGACTCTTCCTACTGTCTATGATTTGAACCATTCCTGTGACACTAGTTATAAATTTCCTTAGCTTCACTCCAGGTTTACTGTATCCCTTTCACCTTCCTATTCACGATGAAACACAGAAATTGCATCTTAATTAAATACAAAAGGCCCAATGCCGACTTAAGTACAAGAAGATTGACTCTTCTTACTGACTACGTTTTTGAACCATTCCTGTGACACTAGTTATGGATTCCGATGCTTCACTTCAGGTTTACTGTGTCCCTCTGACCTTCTTATTGACGAAGAAACACATAGATTGCATCGGAATTAAATACGAAAGGCACAATGCCGACACAAGTACAAGAAGACTGGCTCTCCTTACTGTCTATGTTTTCAACCATTTCTGTGACACTAGTTATAGATTCCGATGCTTCCCTTCAGGTTTACTGTATCCCTCAGACCTTCTTATTGACGATGAAACACAGAAATTGCGTCGGAATTATATACAAAAGGCACAATGCCGACTCAAGTGCAAGAAGACTGGCTTTTCTTACTGTCTATGTTTTGAACCATCTCTGTAACACTAGTTATAGATTCCGATGCTTCACTTCAGGTTTACTGTATCCCTCTGAGCTTCTTATTGACGATGAAACACAGAAATTGCATCGGAATTATATACAAAAGACACAATGCCGACTTAAGCACAAGAAAACTGACTCTTCCTACTGTCTATGTTTTGAACCATTCCTGTGTCACTAGTTATAGATTCCGAAGCTTCACTTCAGGTTTACTGTATCCCTTTCACCTTCCTATTGACGATGAAACACAGATATTGCATCTTAATTAAATACAAAATTCACAATGCCGACTTAAGTACAAGGAGATTGACTCTTCTTACTGACTATACTTTGAACCATTTCTGTGACACTAGTTGTAGATTCCGCTGCTTCACTTCAGGGTTACTGTATCCCTGTGACCTTCTTATTGACGACGAAACACGTAAATTGCATCGGAATTAAATACAAAAGGCACAATGCCGATATAAGTATAAGAAGAATGGGTCTTCTTACTGTCTATGTTTTGAACCATTTCTGTGACACTAGTTATAGATTCCGATGCTTCACTTGAGGTTTACTGTATCCAGCTGACCTTCTTATTGACGATGAAGCACAGAAATTGCATCGGAATTAAATACAAAAGCCAAAATGCCCACTTAAGTACAAGAAGACTGACTCTTCTTACTGTCTATGAATTGAACCATTCCTGTGACAGTAGTTATAGGTTCCCATGCTTCACTTCAGTTTTACTGTATCCCTCTGACCTTCTTATTGACGATGAAACACAGAAATTGCATCGGAATTAAATACAAAAGGCACAATGCCGACATTAGTACAAGAAGACTGACTCTTCCTAATGCCTATGTTTTGAACCAATCCTGTGACACTAGTTTTAGATTCCGATGCTTCACTTCAGGTTTCCTGTGTCCCTCTGACCTCTTTATTGACGATGAAACACAGAAATCGCATCTTAATTAAATACAAAAGGCACAATGCCGACTTAAGTACAAGAAGACTGACTCTTCTTACTGTCAGTGTTTTCTACCATTCCGGTGACATTAGTTATAGAATCCGATGATTCACTTCAGGTAACTGTATCCAGCTGACCTTCTTATTGACGATGAAACACAGAAATTGCATCGTAATTATATACAAAAGGCACAATGCCGACTTAAGTACAAGAAGACTGACACTTCTTACTGTCTATGTTTTGAACCATTCCTGTGACACTAGTTATAGATTCCGATGCTTCACTTCAGGTTTACTGTATCCCTCTGACCTTCTTATTGACGATGAAATATAGAAATAGCATTTTAATTAAATACAAAAGGCACAATGCCGACTTCAGTACAAGAACACTAACTCATCTTACTGTCTATGGTTTGAACCATTCCTGTGTCACTAGTTGTAGATTCCGATGCTTCACTTCAGGTTTACTGTATCCCTCTGACCTCTTTATTGACGATGGAACACAGAAATTGCATCGGAATAAAATACAAAAGGCACAATGCCGACTTAAGTACAAAAAGACTGACTGTTCTTACAGTCTATGATTTGAACAATTCCTGTGACACTACTTATAGATTCCGATGCTTCACTTCAGGTATACTGTATCCCTCTGACCTTCTTATTGACGATGAAACACAGAAATTGCATCGGAATTAAATACAAAAGGCACAATGCCGACTTAAGTACAAGATAACTGACTCTTCTTACTGACTATGTTTTGAACCATTCCTGTGACACTAGTTATAGATTCCGATGCTTCACATCAGGTTTACTGTATGCCTCTGACCTGATTATTGACGATGAAACACAGAAATTAAATCTTAATTAAATACAAAAGGCACAATGCCGAATTAAGTACAAGAAGACTGACTGTTCCTACTGTCTATGATTTGAACCATTCCTGTGACACTAGTTATAGATTCCGATGCTTCACTTCAGGTTTACTGTATCCCTCTGACGCTCTTATTGACGATGAAACACAGAAGTTGCATCCGAATTAAATAGAAAAGGCACAATGCCGACACAAGTACAAGAAGGCCGGCTCTTATTACTGTCTATGTTTTGAAACATTTCTGTGACACTAGTTATAGATTCCGATGCTTCCCTTCAGGTTTACTGCATCCCTCAGACCTTCTTATTGACGAAGAAGCACAGAAATTGCATCGTAATTATATTCAAAAGGCCCAATGCCGACCTAAGTACAAGAAAACTGACTCTTCTTACTGTCTATGATTTGAACCATTCCTGTGACACTAGTTATAGATTCCGATACTTCAGTTCAGGTTTACTGTCTCCCTGTGACCTTCTTATTGACGATGAAACACAGAAATTGCATCGGAATTAATTACAAAAGGCACAATGCCGACTTATGTACAAGAAAACTGACTCTTCTTACTGTCTATGTTTTGAACCATTCCTTAGACACTAGTTATAGATTCCGATGCTTCACTTCAGGTTTACTGTATTCCTCTGACCTTCTTATTGACGATGAAACACGTAAATTGCATCGGAATAAAATACAAAAGGCACAATGCCGACCTAAGTACAAGAAGACTGACCCTTCTTACTGTCTATGTTTGGAACCTTTCCTGTGACACTAGTTATAGATTCCGATGCTTCACTTCAGGTTTACTGTATCCCTCTGACTTTCGTATTGACGATGAAACACAGAAATTGCATCGGAATTAAATACAAAAGGCACAATGCCGACTTAAGTACAAAAAGACTGACTCTTCTTAGTGTCTATGTTTTGAACCATTCCTGTGACACTAGTTATAGATTCCGATGCTTCACTTCAGGTTTACTGTATCCCTCTGACCTTCTTATATACGATGAAACACGTAAATTGCATCGGAATTAAATACAAAAGGCACAATGCCGACTTAAGTACAAGAAGAATGCCTCTTCTTACTGTCTATGTTTTGAACCATTCCCGTGACACTAGTTATAGATTCCGATGCTTCATTTCAGATTTACTGTATCCCTCTGACCTTCTTATTGACGATGAAACATAGAAATAGCATTTTAATTAAATACAAAAGGCACAATGCCGACTTCAGTACAAGAACACTAACTCATCTTACTGTCTATGGTTTGAACCATTCCTGTGACACTAGTTATAGATTCCGATGCCTCACTTCAGGTTTACTGTATCCCTCTGACCTACTTATTGACGATGAATTACGTAAATTATATCGGAATTAAATACAAGAGGCACATTGCCGACTTAAATACAAGAAGACTGACTCTTCTTACTGTCTATGTTTTGAACCATTCCTGTGACTCTAGTTATAGATTCCGATGCTTCATTTCAGGTTTACTGTATCCCTCTGACGATCTTATTGACGAAAAAAAACCTAAAATTGTATCGGAATTAAATACAAAAGGCACAATGCCGACTCAAGTACAAGAAGACTGTCTCTTCTTACTGTCTATGTTTTGAACCATTTCTGTGACACTAGTTATAGATTCCGATTCGTCACTTCAGGTTTACTGTATCCCTCTGACCTTCTTATTGACGATGAAACACAGATATTGCATCGGAATTAAATACAAAAGGCACAATGCCGACTTAAGTACAAGAAGAGTAACCCTTCTTACTGTCTATTTTTTGAACCAATCCTGTGACACTAGTTATAAATTCCGATGCTTCACTTCAGGTTTACTGTATCCCTCTGACCTTCTTATTGACAATGAAACACAGAAATTGCTTCGGAATTAAATTCCAAAAGCACAATGCCGACCTTAGTACAAAAAAACTGACTCTTTTTATTGTTTATGTTTTGAACCATTCCTGTGACACTAGTTATAGTTTCCGAAGCTTCATTTCAGGTTTACTGTATCCCTGTGACCTTCTTATTGACGATGAAACACAGAAATTGCATCGGAATTAAATACAAAAGGCACAATAACGACTCAAGTACAAGAAGACTGGCTTTTCTTACTGTGTATGTTTTGAACCATTTCTGTGACACGAGTTATAGATTCCGATGCTTCACATCAGGTTTACTGTATCCCTCTGACCTTCTTATTGACGAAGAAACACAGATATTGCATCGGAATTAAATACAAAAGGCCCAATGCCGACTTAAGTATAAGAAGACTGACCCTTCCTACTGTCTATGTTTTGAACCATTCCTGTGACACTAGTTATAGATTCCGATGCTTCACTTCAGGTTTACTGTATCCCTCTGACCTTTGTATAGACGATGAATCACAGAAACTGCATCGGAATTAAATACAAATGGCACAATGCCCACTTATGTACAAAAAGACTGACTCTTCTTACTGTCTATGCTTTGAAACCATTCCTGTGACGCTAGTTATAGATTCAGATGCTTCACTTCAGGTTTACTGTATCGATCTGACCTTCATATTGACGATGAAACACAGAAATTGCATCGGAATTAAATACAAAAGGCACAATGCCGACTTAAGTACAAGAAAACTCAATCTTCTTACTGTCTATGTTTTGAACCATACCTGTGACACTAGTTATTGATTCCGATGCTTCACTTCAGGTTTACTGTATCCCTCTAAACTTCTTATTGACGATGAAACACAGAAATTGCATTGGAATTATATACATAAGGCACAATGCCGACTTAAGTAAAAGAAGACTGACTCTTCCCACTGTCTATGATTTGAACCATTCCTGTGACACTAGTTATAAATTTCCGAAGCTTCACTCCAGGTTTACTGTATCCCTTTCACCTTCCTATTCACGATGAAACACAGAAATTGCATCTTAATTAAATACAAAAGGCCCAATGCCGACTTAAGTACAAGAAGATTGACTCTTCTTACTGACTATGTTTTTGAACCATTCCTGTGACACTAGTTATAGATTCCGATGCTTCACTTCAGGTTTACTGTGTCCCTCTGACCTTCTTATTGACGAAGAAACACATAGATTGCATCGGAATTAAATACGAAAGGCACAATGCCGACACAAGTACAAGAAGACTGACTCTCCTTACTGTCTATGTTTTGAACCATTTCTGTGACACTAGTTATAGATTCCGATGCTTCCCTTCAGGTTTACTGTATCCCTCAGACCTTCTTATTGACGAAGAAACACAGAAATTGCATCGTAATAATATTCAAAAGGCCAATGCCGAATTAAGTACAAGAAAACTGACTCTTCTTACTGTCTATGTTTTGAACCATTCCTGTGACACTAGTTATAGATTCCGATGCTTCACTTAAGGGTTTACTGTATCCCTCTGACCTTCTTATTGACGGTGAAACACGTAAAATGCATCGGAATTAAATACAAAAAGCACAATGCCGACTTAAGTGTAAGAAGAAAGGGTCTTCTTACTGTCTATGTTTTGAAAAATTCCTGTGACACTAGTTATAGATTCCGATGCTTCGCTTCAGGTTTACCGTATCCCACTGACCTTCTTATTGACGATGAAACACAGAAGTTGCATCCTAATTAAATACAAAAGGCACAATGCCGACTCAAGTACCAGAAGACTGGCTCTTCTTACTATGTTGTGAAAAATTTCTATGACACTAGTTATAGATTCCGATGCTTGACTTCAGTTTTACTGTATCCCTCTGACCTTCTTAATGACGAAGAAACACAGATATTGCATCGGAATTAAATACAAAAGGCACAATGCTGACCTAAGTACAAGAAGAACCGACCCTTCTTACTGTCTATGATTTGAACCATTCCTGTGACACTAGTTATAGATTCCGGTGCTTCACTTCAGGTTTACTGTATCCCTCTGACTTTCGTATTGACGATGAAACACAGAAATTGCATCGGAATAAAATACAAAAGGCACAATGCCGACTTAAGTACAAAAAGACTGACTCTTCTTACTGTCTATGTTTGAACCGTTCCTGTGACACTAGTTATAGATTCCGATGCTTCACATCAGGTTTACTGTACGCCTCTGACCTTATTATTGACGATGAAACACAGAAATTAAATCTTAATTAAATACAAAAGGCACAATGCCGAATTAAGTACAAGAAGACTGACCCTTCCAACTGTCTATGTTTTGAACCATTCCTGTGACACTAGTAATAGATTCCGATGCTTCACTTCAGGTTTACTGTATCCCTCTGACGCTCTTATTGACGATGAAACACATAAGTTGCATCTGAATAAAATACAAAAGGCACAATGTCGACCCAAGTACAAGAAGACTGGCTCTTCTTACTGTCTAAGTTTTGAACCATTCCTGTGACACTAGTTATAGATTCCGATGCTTCAGTTCAGGTTTACTGTCTCCCTGTGACCTTCTTATTGACGATGAAACACAGAAATTGCATCGGAATTAAATACAAAAGGCACAATGCCGATATAAGTATAAGAAGAATGGGTCTTCATATTGTCTATGTTTTGAACCATTTCTGTGACACTAGTTATAGATTCCGATGTTTCGCTTCAGGTTTACCGTATCCCTCTCACCTTCTTATTGACGATGAAACACACACGTTGCATCCTAATTAAATACAAAAGGCACAATGCCGACTCAAGTACAAGAAGACTGGCTCTTCTTACTGTCTATGTTTTGAACCATTTCTGTGACACTAGTTATAGATTCCGATGCTTGACTTCAGTTTTACTGTATCCCTCTGACCCTCTTAATGACGAAAAAACACAGATATTGCATCGGAATTAAATACAAAAGGCACAATGCTGACTTAAGTACAAGAAGACGGACCCTTCTTACTGTCTATGTTTTGAACCATTCCTGTGACACTAGTTGTAGATTCCGGTGCTTCACTTTAGGTTTACTGTATACCTCTGACTTTCGTATTGACGATGAAACACAGAAATTGCATCGGAATAAAATACAAAAGGCACAATGCCGACTTAAGTACAAAAAGACTGACTGTTCTTACTGACTATGTTTTGAACCATTACTGTGACACTAGTTATAGATTCCGATGCTTCACATCAGGTTTACTGTATGCCTCTGACCTTATTATTGACGATAAAACACAGAAATTAAATCTTAATTAAATACAAAAGGCACAATGCCGAATTAAGTACAAGAAGACTGACTGTTCCTACTGTCTATGTTTTGAACCATTCCTGTGACACTAGGTATAGATTCCGATGCTTCACTTCAGGTTTACTGTATCCCTCTGACGCTCTTATTGACGATGAAACACAGAAGTTGCATCCGAATTAAATAGAAAAGGCACAATGCCGACACAAGTACAAGAAGGCTGGCTCTTATTACTGTCTATGTTTTGAACCATTTCTGTGACACTAGTTATAGATTCCGATGCTTCCCTTCAGGTTTACTGGTTCCCTCAGACCTTCTTATTGACGAAGAAGCACAGAAATTGCATCGTAATTATATTCAAAAAGCCCAATGCCGACCTAAGTACAAGAAAACTGACTGTTCTTACTGTCTATGATTTGAACCATTCCTGTGACACTAGTTATAGATTCCGATACTTCAGTTCAGGTTTACTATCTCCCTGTGAAATTCTTATTGACGATGAAAAACAGAAATTGCATCGGAATTAATTACAAAAGGCACAATGCCGACTTATGTACAAGAAAACTGACTCTTCTTACTGTCTATGTTTTGAACCATTCCTTAGAAACTAGTTATAGATTCCGATGCTTCACTTCACGTTTACTGTATTCCTCTGACCTTCTTATTGACGATGAAACACGTAAATTGCATCGGAATGAAATACAAAATTCACAATGCCGACTTAAGTACAAGAAGACTGACCCTTCTTACTGTCTATGTTTTGAACCTTTCCTGTGACACTAGTTATAGATTCCGATGCTTCACTTCAGGTTTACTGTATCCCTCTGAAATTCGTATTGACGATGAAACACAGAAATTGCATCGGAATTAAATACAAAAGGCACAATGCCGACTTAAGTACAAAAAGACTGACTCTTCTTACTGTCTATGTTTTGAACCATTCCTGTGACACTAGTTATAGATTCCGATGCTTCACTTCAGGTTTACTGTATCCCTCTGACCTTCTTATTGACGATGAAACACGTAAATTGCATCGGAATTAAATACAAAAGGCACAATGCCGACTTAAGTACAAGAAGAATGCCTCTTCTTACTGTCTATGTTTTGAACCATTCCTGTGACACTAGTTATAGATTCCGATGCTTCACTTCAGATTTACTGTATCCCTCTCAGCTTCTTATTGACGATGAAACACAGAAATTGCATCGGAATTATTTACAAAAGGCACAATGCCGACATAAGTTCAAGAGGACTGACTCTTCTCACTATGTTTTGAACCATTTCTGTGACACTAGTTATAGATTCCGATGCTTCACTTCAGGTATACTGTATCCCTCTGACCTTCTTATTGACGAAGAAATACAGAAATTGCATCGGAATTAAATACAAAAGGCACAATGCCGACTTAAGTACAAGAACACTGACTCTTCTTACTGTCATTGGTTTGAACCATTCCTGTGACACTAGTAATAGATTCCCATGCTTCACATCATGTATACTGTTTCCCTCTGACCTTCTTATTGACGATCAAGCACAGAAAATTCATCGGAATTAAATACAAAAGGCACAATGCCGACTTAAGTACAAAAAGGACTGACTCTTCTTACTGTCTATGTTTGAACCATTCCTGTGACACTAGTTATAGATTCCGATGCTTCACTTCAGGTTTACTGTATCCCTCTGAGCTTCTTATTGACGATGAAACACAGAAATTGCATCGGAATTATATACAAAACGCACAATGCCGACTTAAGCACAAGAAAACTGACTCTTTCTACTGTCTATGTTGTGAACCATTCCTGTGTCACTGGTTATAGATTCCGAAGCTTCACTTCAGGTTTACTGTATCCCTTTCAGCTTCCTATTGACGATGAAACACAGATATTGCATCTTAATTAAATACAAAAGGCACAATGCCGACTTAAGTACAAGAAGATTGACTCTTCTTACTGACTATGCTTTGAACCATTCCTGTGACACTAGTTGTAGATTCCGATGCTTCACTTCAGGTTTACTGTATGCCTTTGACTTTCGTATTGACGATGAAAGACAGAAATTGCATCGGAATAAAATACAAAAGGCACAATGCCGACTTAAGTACAAATAGACTGACTGTTCTTACTGTCTATGTTTTGAACAATTCCTGTGACACTAGTTATAGATTCCGATGCTTCACTTCAGGTATACTGTATCCCTCTGACCTTCTTATTGACGATGAAACACAGAAATTGCATCGGAATTAAATACAAAAGGCACAATGCCGACTTAAGTACAAGAAGACTGACTGTTCCTACTGTATATGTTTTGAACCATTCCTTTGACACTAGGTATAGATTCCGATGCTTCACTTCAGGTTTACTGTATCCCTCTGACGCTCTTATTGACGATGAAACACAGAAGTTGCATCCGAATTAAATAGAAAACGCACAATGCCGACACAAGTACAAGAAGGCTGGCTCTTATTACTGTCTATGATTTGAACCATTTCTGTGACACTAGTTATAGATTCCGCTGCTTCCCTTCAGGTTTACTGCTTCCCTCAGACCTTCTTATTGACGAAGAAGCACAGAAATTGCATCGTAATTATATTCAAAAGGCCCAATGCCGAACTAAGTACAAGAAAACTGACTCTTCTTACTGTCTATGATATGAACCATTCCTGTGACACTAGTTATAGATTCCGATACTTCAGTTCAGGTTTCCTGTCTCCCTGTGACCTTCTTATTGACGATGAAAAACAGAAATTGCATCGGAATTAATTACAAAAGGCACAATGCCGACTTATGTACAAGAAAACTGACTCTTCTTACTGTCTATGCTTTGAACCATTCCTTAGACACTAGTTATAGATTCCGATGCTTCACTTCACGTTTACTGTATTCCTCTGACCTTCTTATTGACGATGAAACACGTAAATTGCATCGGAATTAAATACAAAAGGCACAATGCCGACTTAAGTACAAGAAGACTGACCCTTCTTAGTGTCTACGTTTTGAACCTTTCCTGTGACACTAGTTATAGATTCCGATGCTTCACTTTAGGTTTACAGTATCCCTCTGACTTTCGTATTGACGATGAAACACAGAAATTGCATCGGAATTAAATACAAAAGGCACAATGCCGACTTAAGTACAAAAAGACTGACTCTTCTTGCTGTCTATGTTTTGAACGATTCCTGTGACACTAGTTATAGATTCCGATGCTTCACTTCAGGTTTACTGTATCCCTCTGACCTTCTTATTGACGATGAAACACGTAAATTGCATCGGAATTAAATACAAAAGGCACAATGCCGACTTAAGAACAAGAGAATGCCCATTCTTATTGTCTATGCTTTGAACCATTCCTTAGACACTAGTTATAGATTCCGATGCTTCACTTCACGTTTACTGTATTCCTCTGACCTTCTTATTGACGATGAAACACGTAAATTGCATCGGAATTAAATACAAAAGGGCACAATGCCGACTTAAGTACAAGAGGAATGCCTCTTCTTACTGTCTATGATTTGAACCATGCCTGTGACACTAGTTATAGATTCCGATGCTTCACTTCAGGGTTACTGTATCCTTGTGAGCTTCTTATTGACGATGAAACACACAAATTGCATCGGAAATATATACAAAAGGCACAATGTCTTCTTAAGTACAAGAAGAGTGACTCTTCTTACTGGCTATGTTTTGAACCATTCCTGTGACACTAGTTATAGATTCCGATGCTTCACTTCAGGTTTACTGTATCCCTCTGACCTTCTTATTGACGATGAAACACGTAAATTGCATCGGAATTAAATACAAAAGGCACAATGCCGACTTAAGAACAAGAGAATGCCCCTTCTTATTGTCTATGCTTTGAACCATTCCTGCGACACTAGTCATAGATTCCGATGCTTCACTTCAGGTTTACTGTATCCCTCTGACCTTCTTATTAACGATGAAACACAGAAATTGAATCGGAATTAAATACAAAAGGCACAATGCCGACTTAAGTACAAGATAACTGACTCTTCTTACAGACTGTGATTAGAACCATTCCTGTGACACTAGGTATAGATTCCGATGCTTCACTTCAGGTATACTGTATCCCTCGGACCTTCGTATTGACGATGAAAACACGTAAATTGCATCGGAATTAAATACAAAAGGCACAATGCCGACTCAAGTACAAGAAGTCTGGCTCTTCTTACTGTCTATGTTTTTAACCATTTCTGTGACACTAGTTATACATTCCGATGGTTCACTTCAGGTTAACTGTATCCCTTTCACCTTCTTATTGACGATGAGACACAGTAATTGCATCTTAATTAAATACAAAAGGCACAATGCCGACTTAAGTACAAGAACACTGACTCTTCTTACTGTGTATGGCTTGAACCATTCCTGTGACACTAGTAATAGATTCCGATACTTCACTTCAGGTTTACTGTATCCCTCTGACCTTCTTATTGACGATCAAACACAGAAAATTCATCGGAATTAAATACAAAAGGGCACAATGCCGACTTAAGTACAAAAAGACTGACTCTTCTTGCTGTCTATGTTTGAACCATTCCTGTGACACTAGTTATAGATTCCGATGCTTCACTTCAGGTTTACTGTAACCCTTTGACCTTCTTATTAACGATGAAACCCAGAAATTGCATAGGAATTAAATACAAAAGGCACAATGCCGGCTTAAGTACAAGATAACTGACTCTTCTTACTGACTATGATTTGAACCATTCCTGTGACACTAGTTATAGATTCCGATGCTTTACTTCAGGTTTACTGTATCCCTCTGAGCTTCTTATTGACGATGAAACACAGAAATTGCATCGGAATTATATACAAAAGGCACAATGCCGACTTAAGGACAAGAAGACTGACTCTTCTTACTGTCAATGTTTTGAACCATTCCTGTGACACTAGTTATAGATTCCGATGCTTCACATCAGGTTTACTGTAT
This sequence comes from Schistocerca piceifrons, assembly GCF_021461385.2. Classification (NCBI taxonomy): domain Eukaryota; kingdom Metazoa; phylum Arthropoda; class Insecta; order Orthoptera; family Acrididae; genus Schistocerca; species Schistocerca piceifrons. The sequence goes on from NW_025727787.1 coordinate 70,467, forward strand.
CCCTCTGACCTTATTATTGACGATGAAACACAGAAATTCAATCTTAATTAGATACAAAAGGCACAATGCCGAATTAAGTACAAGAAGACTGACTCTTCCTACAGTCTATGTTTCGAACCATTCCTGTGACACTAGTTATAGATTCCGATGCTTCACTTTAGGTTTACTGTATCCCTCTGACCATCGTATTGACGATGAAACACAGAAATTGCATCGGAATTAAATACAAAAGGCACAAAGCCGACTTAAGTACAAGAAGACTGACTTTTCTTACTGTCTATGTTTTGAACCATTCCTGTGACACTAGTCATAGATTCTGATGCTTCACTTCCGGTTTACTGTATCCCTCTAACCTTCTTATTAACGATGAAACACAGAAATTGCATCGGAATTAAATACAAAAGGCACAATGCCGACTTAAGTACAAGATAACTGACTCTTCTTACTGACTATGTTTTGAACCATTCCTGTGACACTAGTTATAGATTCCGATGCTTCACTTCAGGTTTGCTGTATCCCTCGGACCTTCAGGTTTGCTGTATCCCTCGTACCTTCTTATGGACGAACTAACACAGAAAATTCATCGGAATTAAATACAAAAGGCACAATGCCGACTTCAGTACAAAAAGACTGACTCTTCTTACTGTCTATGTTTTGAACCATTCCTGTGACACTAGTCATAGATTCCGATGCTTCACTTCAGGTTTACTGTATCCCTCTGACCTTCTTATTAACGATGAAACACAGAAATTGCATCTTAATTAAATACAAAAAGCACAATGGCGACTTAAGTACAAGAAGACTGCTTCTTCTTACTGTCTATGGTTTGAACCATTCCTGTGACACTAGTAATAGATTCCGATACTTCACTTCAGGTTTACAGTATCCCTCTGACCTTCTTATTGACGATCAAACACAGAAAATTCATCGGAATTAAATACAAAAGGCACAATGCCGACTCTTCTTGCTGTCTATGTTTGAACCATTCCTGTGACACTAGTTATAGATTCCGATGCTTCACTTCAGGTTTACTGTAACCCTTTGACCTTCTTATTAACGATGAAACGCAGAAATTGCATCGGAATTAAATACAAAAGGCACAATGCCGGCTTAAGTACAAGATAACTGACTCTTCTTACTGACTACGATTTGAACCATTCCTGTGACACTAGTTATAGATTCCGATGCTTTACTTCAGGTTTACTGTATCCCTCTGAGCTTCTTATTGACGATGAAACACAGAAATTGCATCGGAATTATATACAAAAGGCACAATGCTGACTTAAGGACAAGAAGACTGTCTATTCTTACTGTCTATGTTTGAACCATTCCTGTGACACTACTTATAGATTCCGATGCTTCACTTCAGGTTTACCGTATCCCTCTGACGCTCTTATTGATGATGAAACACAGAAGTTGCATCCGAATTAAGTACAAAAGGCACAATTCCGACCCAAGTTAAAGAAGACTGGCGCTTCTTACTGTCTATGTTTTGAACCATTTCTGTGACACTAGTTATAGTTTCGGATGCTTCCCTTCAGGTTTACTGTATCCCTCAGACCTTCTTATTGACGAAGAGACACAGAAATTGCACCGTAATTATATTCAAAAGTCCCAATGCCGACTTAAGTACAAGAAAAACTGACTATTCTTACTGTCTATGTTTAAACCATTCCTGTGACACTAGTTATAGATTCCGATGCTTCACTAAAGGTTCACTGTAACCCTCTGACATTCTTATTGACGATGAAACACGTAAATTGCATCGGAATTAAATACAAAAGGCACAATGCCGACTGAAGTAGAAGAAGACTGGCTCTTCTTACTAACTATGTTTTGAACGATTCCTGTGACACTAGTTATAGATTCCGATGCTTCACTTCAGGTTTACTGTATCCCTCTGACCTTCGTATTGACGATGAAACACAGAAATTGCATCGGAATTAAATACAAAAGGCACAATGCCGACTCAAGTACAAGATAACTGACTCTTCTTACTGACTATGTTTTGAACGATTCCTGTGACACTAGTTATAGATTCCGATGCTTCACTTCAGGTTTACTGTATCCCTCGGACCTTCAGGTTTGCTGTATCCCTCGTACCTTCTTATTGACGATCTAACACAGAAAATTCATCGGAATTAAATACAAAAGGCACAATGCCGACTTCAGTACAAAAAGACTGACTCTTCTTACTGTCTATGTTTTGAACCATTCCTGTGACACTAGTCATAGATTCCGATGCTTCACTTCAGGTTTACTGTATCCCTCTGACCTTCTTATTAACGATGAAACACAGAAATTGCATCGGAATTAAATACAAAAGGCACAATGCCGACTTAAGTACAAGAACACTGACTATTCTTACTGTCTATGTTTTGAACCATTCCTGTGACACTAGGTATAGATTCCGATGCTTCACTTCAGGTTTACTGTATCCCTCTGACCTTCTTATTGACGATGTAACACAGAAATTGCATGGGAATTAAATACAAAAGGCACAATGCCGACTCAAGTACAAGAAGACTAGCTCTTCTTACTGTCTATGTTTTGAACCATTTCTGTGACACTAGTTATAGATTCCGATGCTTAACTTCAGGTTTACTGTATCCCTCTGACCATCTTATTGACGAAGAAACACAGATATTGCATCGGATTAAATACAAAAGGCACAATGCCGACTTAAGTACAAGGAGACTGACCCTTCTTAAAGTCTATGTCTTGAACCATTCCAGTGACACTAGTTATAGATTCCGATGCTTCACTTCAGGCTTACTGTATCTCTCTCACCTTCGTATTGACAATGAAACACAGAAATTGCATCGGAATGAAATACAAAAGGCACAATGCCGACTTAAGTACAAGAAGACTGACCCTTCTTACTGTCTATGTTTTGAACGATTCCTGTGACACTAGTTATAGATTCCGATGCTTCACATCAGGTTTACTGTATCCCTCTGACCTTCGTATTGACGATGAAACACAGAAATAGCATCGGAATTAAATACAAAAGGCACAAAGCCGACTTAAGTACAAAAAGACTGACTCTTCTTAGTGTCTATGTTTTGAACCATTCCTGTGACACTAGTCATAGATTCCGATGCTTCACTTCAGGTTTACTGTATCCCTCCGACCTTCTTATTAACGATGAAACACAGAAATTGCATCGGAATTAAATACAAAAGGCACAATGCCGGCTTAAGTACGAGATAACTGACTCTTCTTACTGACTATGATTTGAACCATTCCTGTGACACTAGTTATAGATTCCGATGCTTCACTTCAGGTTTACTGTATCCCTCTGACCTTATTATTGACGATGAAACACAAACATTGCATCTTAATTAAATACAAAAGGCACAATGCCGACTTCAGTACAAGAACACTGACTATTCTTACTGTCTATTTTTGAACCATTCCTGTGACACTAGTTATAGATTCTGATGCTTCACTTCAGCTTTACTGCATCCCTCTGACCTTCGTATTGACGATGAAACACTGAAATTGCATCGGAATTAAATACAAAAGGCACAATGGCAACTTAAGTACAAGAAGACTGACGCCTCTTATTGTCTATGTTTTGAACAATTCCTGTGACACTACTTATAGATTCCGATGCTTCTCTTCAGGTTTACTGTATCCCTCTGACGCTCTTATTGATTATGAAACACAGAAGTTGCATCCGAATTAAGAACAAAAGGCCCAATTCCGACCCAAGTACAAGAAGACTGGCTCTTCTTACTGTCTATGTTGTAAACCATTCCTGTGACACTAGTTATAGATTCCGACGCTTCACTTAGGGTTTACTGTGTCCCTCTGACCTTCTTATTGACGAAGAAACACATAAATTGCATCGGAATTAAATACAAAACGCACAATGCCGACTCAAGTACAAGAAGACGGGCGCTTCTTACTGTCTATGTTTTGAACCATTCCTGTGACACTAGTTATAGATTCCGATGCTTCACTTCAGGTTTGCTGTATCCCTCGGACCTTCAGGTTTGCTGTATCCCTCGTACCTTATTATTGACGATCTAACACAGAAAATGCATCGGAATTAAATACAAAAGGTACAATGCCGACTTCAGTACAAGAAGACTGACTCTTCTTACTGTCTATGCTTTGAACAAATTCTGTGACACTAGTTATAGATTCCGATGCTTCACTTCAGGTTTACTGTATCCCTCTGACCATCTTATTGACGATGTAACACAGAAATTGCATCGGAATTAAATACAAAAGGCACAATGCCGACTCAAGTACAAGAAGACTGGCTATTCTTACTGTCTATGTGTTGAACCATTTCTGTGACACTAGTTATAGATTCCGATGCTTAACTTCAGGTTTACTGTATCCCTATGACCTTCTTATTGACGAAGAAACACAGATATTGCATCGGATTAAATACAAAAGGCACAATGCCGACTTAAGTGCAAGAAGACTGACCCTTCTTACTGTCTATGCTTTGAACCATTCCTGTGACACTAGTTATAGATTCCGATGCTTCACTTCAGGTTTGCTGTATCCCTCGGACCTTCTTATTGACGATCAAACACAGAAAATTCATCGGAATTATATACAAAAGCCACAATGCCGACTTCAGTACAAGAAGACTGGCTCTTCTTACTGTCTATTTTTTGAACCATTTCTGTGACACTAGTTATAGTTTCCGATGCTTCACTTCAGGTTTACTGTATCCCTCTGACCTTCTTATTGACGATCAAACAGAGAAAATTCATCAGAATTAAATACAAAAGGCACAAAGCCGACTCAAGTACAAGAAGACTGGCTCTTCTTACTGTCTATGATTTGAACCATTCCTGTGACACTAGTTATAGATTCCGATGCTTCACTTCAGGTTTACTGTATCCCTCTGACTTACTTATTGACGATGAAACACGTAAATTGCATCGGAATCATATACAAGAGGCACAATGCCGACTTAAGCACAAGAAGACTCACTCTTCTTACTGTCTATGTTTTGAACCATTCCTGTGACACTAGTTATTGATTCCGATGCTTCACGTCAGGTTTACTGTATCGCTCTGACTTTCTTATTTACGATGAAACACAGAAATTGCATCGTAATTAAATACAAAAAGGACAATGCCGACTCAAGTACAAGAAGACTGTCTCTTCTTACTGTCTATGTTTTGAACCATTTCTGTGACACTAGTTATAGATTCCGATGCTTCACTTCAAGTTTACTGTATCCCTCTGACCTTCTCATTGACGAAGAAACACAGATATTTCATCGGATTAAATACAAAAGGCACAATGCTGACTTCAGTACAAGAAGACTGACCCTTCTTACTGTCTATGTTTTGAACCATTCCTGTGACACTAGTAATAGATTCCGATGCTTCATTTCAGGTTTACTGTATTCCTCTGACCTTCTTATTGACGATCAAACACAGAAAATTCACTGGAATTAAATACAAAAGGCACAATGCCGGCTCAAGTAGAGGAGGACTGGCTCTTCTTACTGTCTATGTTTTAACCATTCCTGTGACGCTAGTTATAGATTCCGATGCTTCACTTCAGGTTTACTGTATCCCTCTGACCCACTTATTGACGATGAAACACGTAAATTGCATCGGAATCATATACAAAGGGCACAATGCCGACTTAAGCACAAGAAGACTGACTGTTCTTACTGTCTATGTTTTGAACCATACCTGTGACACTACTTAAAGATTTCGATGCTTCACTTCAGGTTTACTGTATCCCTCTGCATTGCTGTTACACTAGTTATAGATTCCAATGCTTCACTTCAGGTTTACTGTATCCCTCTGACCTACCTATTGACGATGAAACACGTAAATTGCATCGGAATCATATACAAAGGGCACAATGCCGACTTAAGCACAAGAAGACTGACTCTTCTTACTGTCTATGCTTTGAACAAATTCTGTGACACTAGTTATAGATTCCGATGCTTCACTTCAGGTTTACTGTATCCCTCTGACCCTCCTATTGACGAAGAAACACAGATATTGCATCGGAATTAAATACAAAAGGCACAATGCCGACTTAAGTACAAGAAGACTGACCCTTCTTACTGTCTATGTTTTGAACGATTCCTGTGACACTAGTTATAGATTCCGATGCTTCACTTCAGGTTTACTGTATCCCTCTGACCTTCGTATTGACGATGAAACACAGAAATTGCATCGGAATTAAATACAAAAGGCACAAAGCCGACTTAAGTGCAAAAAGACTGACTCTTCTTACTGTCTATGTTTTGAACCATTCCTGTGGAACTAGTCATAGATTCCGATGCTTCACTTCAGGTTTACTGTATCCCTCTGACCTTCTTATTAACGATGAAACCCAGAAATTGCACCGGTATTAAATACAAAAGGCACAATGCCGACTTAAGTACAAAATAACTGACTCTTCTTACTGACTGTGTTTTGAACCATTCCTGTGACACTAGTTATAGATTCCGATGCTTCACTTCAGGTTTGCTGTATCCCTCGGACCTTCAGGTCTGCTGTATCCCTCGTACCTTCTTATTGACGATCAAACACAGAAAATTCATCGGAAATAAATACAAAAGGCACAATGCCGACTTTAGTACAGGAACACTGACTATTCTTACTGTCTATGTTTTGAACCATTCCTGTGACACTAGTTGTAGATTCCGATGCTTCACTTCGAGTTTACTGTATCCCTCTGACCTTCTTATTGACGATGTAACACAGAAATTGAATCGGAATTAAATACAAAAGCACAATGCCGACTCAAGTACAAGAAGACTGGCTCTTTTTACTGTCTATGTTTCTAACCATTTCGGTGACACTAGTTATAGATTCCGATGCTTAACTTCAGGTTTACTGTATCCCTCTGACCTTCTTATTGACGAAGAAACACAGATATTGCATCGGATTAAATACAAAAGGCACAATGCCGACTTAAGTACAAGAACACTGACCCTTCTTACTCTCTATGTTTTGAACCATTCCTGTGACACTAGTTATAGATTTCGATGCTTCATTTCAGGTTTACTGTATCTCTCTGACCTTCGTATTGACGATGAAACACGGAAATTGCATCGGAATTAAATACAAAAGGCACAATGCCGATTTAAGTACAAGATAACTGACTCTTCTTACTGTCTATGTTTTGACCGATTCCTGTGACACTAGTTATAGATTCCGATGCTTCACATCAGGTTTACTGTATCCCTCTGACCTTCGTATTGACGATGAAACACAGAAATAGCATCGGAATTAAATACATAAGGCACAAAGCCGACTTAAGTACAAAAAGACTGGCTCTTCTTACTGTCTGTGTTTTGAACCATTCCTGTGACACTAGTCATAGATTCCGATGCTTCACTTCAGTTTTACTGTATCCCTCTGACCTTCTTATTAACGATGAAAGACAGAAATTGCATCGGAATGAAATACAAAAGGCACAATGGCGACTTAAGTACAAGAAGAATGACTCTTCTTTCTGTCTATGTTTTGAACCATTCCTGTGACACTACTTACAGATTCCGATGCTTCACTGCAGGTTTACTGTATTCCTCTTACCTTCTTATTGACGTTGAATCACAAAAATTGCATCTTAATTAAATACAAAAGGCACAATGCCGACTTCAGTACAAGAACACTGACTCTTCTTACTGTCTACGGTTAGAACCTTTCCTGTGACACTAGTTATAGATTTCGATGCTTCACTTCAGGTTTGCTGTATCCCTCGGACCTTCTTATTGACGATCAAACACAGAAAATTCGTCGGAATTATATACAAAAGGCACAATGCCGACTTCAGTACAAGAATACTGGCTCTTCTTACGGTCTATTTTTTGAACCATTTCTGTGACACTAGTTATAGTTTCCGATGCTTCACTTCAGGTTTACTGTATCCCTCTGACCTTTTTATTGACGAAGAAACACAGATATGGCATCGAATTAAATACAAAAGTCACAATGCCGACTTAAGTACAAGAAGACTGTCCCTTCTCACTGTCTATGTTTTGAACCATTCCTGTGACACTAGTTATAGATTTCGATGCTTCACTTCAGGTTTACTGTATCCCTCTGACCATCGTATTGACGATGAAACACAGAAATTGCATCTTAAATAAATACAAAAGGCACAATGCCGACTTAAGTACATGAACACTGACCCTTCTGACTGTCTATGGTTTGAACCATTCCTGTGACACTAGTAATAGATTCCGATGCTTCACTTCAGGTTTACTGTATCCCTCTGACCTTCTTATTGACGATCAAACACAGAAAAATGATCGGAATTAAATACAAAAGGCACAAAGCCGACTCAAGTACAAGAAGACTGGCTCTTCTTACCGTCTATGATTTGAACCATTCCTGTGACACTAGTTATAGATTCCGATGCTTCACTTCAGGTTTACTGTATCCAGCTGACCTTATTGACGATGAAGCACAGAAATTGCATCGGAATTATATACAAAAGGCACAATGCTGACTTAAGTACAAGAGGACTGACTCTTCTAACTGTCTATGGTTTTAACCATTCCTGTGACACTACTTAAAGATTTCGATGCTTCACTTCAGGTTTACTGTATCCCTCTGACCTTCTTATTGACGATGAAACACAGAAATTGCATCTTAATTAAATACAAAAGGCACAATGCCGACTTCAGTACAAGAACACTAACTAATCTTACTGTCTATTGTTTGAACCATTCCTATGACACTAGTTATAGATTCCGATGCTTCATTTCAGGTTTACTGTATCCCTCTGACTTACTTATTGACGATGAAACGCGTAAATTGCATCGGAATCGTATACAAAATGCACAATGCCGACTTAAGCACAAGCAGACTGACTATTCTTACTGTCTACGTTTTGAACCATTTCTGTGACACTAGTTATAGATTCTGATGCTTCACTTCAGGTTTATTGTATCCCTCTGACCTTCTTATTGACGAAGAAACACAGATATTTCATCGGATTAAATACAAAAGGCACAATGCCGACTTAAGTACAAGAAGACTGACCCTTCTTACTGTCTATGTTTTGAACCATTCCTGTGACACTAGTTATAGATTCCGATGCTTCACTTCAGGTTTACTGTATCCTTCTGACCTTCGTATTGACGATGAAACACAGAAATTGCATCGGAATTCAATCCAAAAGGCACAATGCCGACTTAAGTACAAAAAGACTGACTCTTCTTACTGTCTATGTTTTGAAAAATTCCTGTGACACTAGTTATAGATTCCGTATGCTTCACTTCAGGTTTGCAGTATCCCTGTGAGCTTCTTATTGACGATGAAACACAGAAATTGCATCAGAATTATATACAAAAGGCACAATGCCGACTTAAGTACAAGAGGACTGACTCTTCTTACTGCCTATGTTTTGAACCATTCCTGTGACACTAGTTATAGATTCCGATGCTTCACTTCGGGGTTTCTGTATCCCTTTCACCTTCTTATTGATGATGAAACACAGAAATTGCATCTTAATTAAATACAAAAGGCACAATGCCGACTTAAGTACAAGAACACTGTCACTTCTCACTGTCTATGGTTTGAACCATTCCTGTGACACTAGTAATAGATTCCGATGCTTCACTTCAGGTTTACTGTATCCCTCTGACCTTCTTATTGACGATCAAACACAGAAAATTCATCGGAATTAAATACAAAAGGCACAATGCCGGCTCAAGTACAAGAAGACTGGCTCTTCTTACTGTCTATGTTGTGAACCATTTCTGTGACTCTAGTTATAATTTCCGATGCTTGCCTTGAGGTTTACTGTATCCCTCAGACCTTCTTATTGACGAAGAGACACAGAAATTGCACCGTAATTATAGTCAAAAGATTCAATGCCAACAAGAAAACTGACTCTTCTTACTGTCAATGTTTTGAACCATTCCTGTTACACTAGATATAGATTCCGATGCTTCACTTCAGCTTTACTGTATCCCTGTGACCTTCTTATTGACGATGAAACTCAGAAATTGCATCGGAGTTAAATACAAAAGGCACAATGCCGACTTAAGTATAAGAAAACTGACTCTTCTTACTGTCTATGATTTGAACCACTCCTGTGACACTAGTTATAGATTCCGATGCTTCACTTCAGGTTTACTGTATCCCTCTGACCTTCGTATAGACGATGAAACACAGAAATTGCATCGGAATTAAATACAAAAGGCACAAAGCCGACTTAAGTACAAAAAGACTGACTCTTCTTACTGTCTATGTTTTGAATCATTCCTGTGACACTAGTCATAGATTCCGATGCCTCACTTCAGGTTTACTGTATCCCTCTGACCTTCTTATTAACGATGAAACACAGAAATTGCATCGGAATTAAATACAAAAGGCACAATGCCGACTTAAGTACAAGATAACTGACTCTTCTTACTGACTATGTTTTGAACTATTCCTGTGACACCATTTATAGAGTCCGATGCTTCACTTCAGGTTTGCTGTATCCCTCGGACCTTCAGGTTTGCTGTATCCCTCGGACCTTCTTATTGACGATCAAACACAGAAAATTCATCGGAATTAAATACAAAAGGCACAATGCCGACATCAGTACAAGAACACTGACTATTCTTACTGCCTATGATTTGAACCATTCCTGTGACACTAGTTATAGATTCCGATGCTTCACTTCAGGTTAACTGTATCCCTCTGACCTTCTTATTGACGATGTAACACGGATCGGAATTAAATACAAAAGGCACAATGCCGACTCAAGTACAAGAAGACTGGCTCTTCTTACTGTCTATGTTTTGAACCATTTCTGTGACACTAGTTATAGATTCCGATGCTTAACTTCAGGTTTACTGTATCCCTCTGATCTTCTTATTGACGAAGAAAAACAGATATTGCATCGGATTAAATACAAAAGGCACAATGCCGCCTTAAGTACAAGAAGTCTGACCTTTCTTACTGTCTATGTTTTGAACCATTCCTGTGACACTAGTTATAGATTCCGATGCTTCACTTCAGGTTTACTGTATCTCCCTGACCTTCGTATTGACGATGAAACACAGAAATTGCATCGGAACTAAATGCAAAAGGCACAATGCCGACTTAAGTACAAGAACAATGACTCTTCTTACTGTCTATGTTTTGAACCATTCCTGTGACACTAGTTATAGATTCCGATGCTTCACTTCAGGTTTACTGCACCCCTCTGACCTTCGTATTGACGATGAAACACAGAAATTGCATCGGAATTAAATACAAAAGGCACAATACCAACTTAAGTACATGAAGACTGACTCCTCATACTGTCTATGTTTTGAACCATTCCTGTGACACTACTTATAGATTCCGATGCTTCACTTCAGGTTTACCGTATCCCTCTGACGCTCTTATTGATGATGAAACACAGAAGTTGCATCCGAATTAAGTACAAAAGGCACAATTCCGACCCAAGTTCAAGAAGACTGGCGCTTCTTACTGTCTATGTTTTGAACCATTTCTGTGACACTAGTTATAGTTTCGGATGCTTCACTTCAGGTTTACTGTATCCCTGTGACCTTCTTATTGACGATGAAACACAGAAATTGCATCGGAATTAAATACAAAAGGCACAAAGCCGACTTATGTACAAAAAGACTGACTCTTCTTACTGTCTATGTTTTGAACCATTCCTGTGACACTAGTCGTAGATTCTGATGCTTCACTTCGGGTTTACTGTATCCCTCTGACCTTCTTATTAACGATGAAACACAGAAATTGCATCGGAATTAAATACAAAAGGCACAATGCCGACTTAAGTACAAGATAACTGACTCTTCTTACTGACTATGTTTTGAACCATTCCTGTGACACTAGTTATAGATTCCGATGCTTCACTTCTGGTTTGCTATATCCCTCGGACCTTCAGGTTTGCTGTATCCCTCGTACCTTCTTATTGACGATCTAACACAGAAAATTTATCGGAATTAAATACAAAAGGCACAATGCCGACTTCAGTACAAAGAGACTGACTCTTCTTACTGTCTATGCTTTGAACCATTCCTGTGACACTAGTCATAGATTCCGATGCTTCACTTCAGGTTTACTGTATCCCTCTGACCTTCTTATTAACGATGTAACACAGAAATTGCATCGGAATTAAATACAAAAGGCACAATGCCGACTCAAGTACAAGAAGAGTGGCTCTTCTTACTGTCTCTGTTTTGAACCATTTCTGTGACACTAGTTATAGATTCCGGTGCTTAACTTCAGGTTTACTGTATCCCTCTGACCATCTTATTGACGAAGAAACACAGATATTGCATCGGATTAAATACAAAAGGCACAATGCCGACTAAAGTACAAGGAGACTGACCCTTCTTAAAGTCTATGTCTTGAACCATTCCTGTGACACTAGTTATAGATTCCGATGCTTCACTTCAGGTTCACTGTATCTCTCTCACCTTCGTATTGACAATGAAACACAGAAATTGCATCGGAATTAAATACAAAATTCACAATGCCGACTTAAGTACAAGAAGACTGACCCTTCTTACTGTCTATGTTTCGAACGATTCCTGTGACACTAGTTATAGATTCCGATGCTTCACATCAGGTTTACTGTATCCCTCTGACTTTCGTATTGACGATGAAACACAGAAATAGCATCGGAATTAAATACAAAAGGCACAAAGCCGACTTAAGTACAAAAAGACTGACTCTTCTTACTGTCTATTTTTTGAACCATTTCTGTGACACTAGTTATAGTTTCCGATGCTGCACTTCTGGTTTACTGTATCCCTCTGACCTTTTTATTGACGAAGAAACACTGATATGGCATCGAATTAAATACAAAAAGCACAATGCCGACTTAAGTACAAGAAGATTGTCCCTTCTCTCTGTCTATGTTTTGAACCATTCCTGTGACACTAGTTATAGATTCCAATGCTTCACTTCAGGTTTACTGTATCCCTCTGACCTTCGTATTGACGATGAAACACAGAAATTGCATCTTAAATAAATACAAAAATCACAACGCCGACTTCAGTACATGAACACTGACTCTTCTTACTGTCTATGGTTTGAACCATTCCTGTGACACTAGTAATAGATTCCGACGCTTCACTTCAGGTTTACTGTATCCCTCTGACCTTCTTATTGACGATCAAACACAGAAAATTCATCGGAATTAAATACAAAAGGCACAAAGCCGACTCAAGTACAAGAAGACTGGCTCTTCTTACTGTCTATGATTTGAACCATTCCTGTGACACTAGTTATAGATTCCGATGCTTCACTTCAGGTTTACTGTATCCAGCTGACCTTATTGAAGATGAAGCACAGAAATTGCATCGGAATTATATACAAAAAGCACAATGCTGACTTAAGTACAAAAAGACTGACTCTTCTTACTGTCTATGTTTTGAACCATTCCTGTGACACTACTTAAAGATTTCGATGCTTCACTTCAGGTTTACTGTATCCCTCTGACCTTCTTATTGACGATGAAACACAGGAATTGTATCTTAATTAAATACAAAAGGCATAATGCCGACTTCAGTACAAGAACACTAACTAATCTACGGTCTATGGTTTGAACCATTCCTATGACACTAGTTATAGATTCCGATGCTTCACTTCAGGTTTACTGTATCCCTCTGACTTACTCATTGACGATGAAACACGTAAATTGCATCGGAATCATATACAAGAGGCACAATGCCGACTTAAGCACAAGAAGACTGACTCTTCTTACTGTCTATGTTTTGAACCATTTCTGTGACACTAGTTATAGATTCCGATGCTTCACTTCCGGTTTACTGTATCCTTCTGACCTTCTTATTGGCGATGTAACACAGAAATTGCATCGGAATTAAATACAAATGGCACAATGCCGACTCAAGTACAAGAAGACTGGCTCTTCATACTGTCTATGTTTTGAACCATTTCTGTGACACTAGTTATAGATTCCGATGCTTCACGTCAGGTTTACTGTATCCCTCTGACCTTCTCATTGACGAAGAAACACAGATATTTCATCGGATTAAATACAAAAGGCACAATGCTGACTTCAGTACAAGAAGACTGACCCTTCTTACTGTCTATGTTTTGAACCATTCCTGTGACACTAGTTATAGATTCCGATGCTTCACTTCAGGTTTACTGTATCCCTCTGACCTTCGTATTGACGATGAAACACAGAAATTGCATCGGAATTAAATACAAAAGTCACAATGCCGACTTAAGTACAAGAACACTGTCACTTCTCACTGTCTATGGTTTGAACCATTCCTGTGACACTAGTAATAGATTCCGATGCTTCACTTCAGGTTTACTGTATCCCTCTGACCTTCTTATTGACGATCAAACACAGAAAATTCATCGGAAATAAATACAAAAGGCACAATGCCGGCTCAAGTACAAGAAGACTGGCTCTTCTTACTGTCTATGTTGTGAACCATTTCTGTGACTCTAGTTATAGTTTCCGATGCTTGCCTTCAGGTTTACTATATCCCTCAGACCTTCTTATTGACGAAGAGACACAGAAATTGCACCGTAATTATAGTCAAAAGATTCAATGCCAACAAGAAAACTAACTCTTCTTACTGTCAATGTTTTGAACCATTCCTGTTACACTAGATATAGATTCCGATGCTTCACTTCAGCTTTACTGTATCCCTGTGACCTTCTTATTGACGATGAAACTCAGAAATTGCATCGGAGTTAAATACAAAAGGCACAATGCCGACTTAAGTATAAGAAAACTGACTCTTCTTACTGTCTATGATTTGAACCACTCCTGTGACAGTAGTTATAGATTCCGATGCTTCACTTCAGGTTTACTGTGTCCCTCTGACCTTCGTATAGACGATGAAACACAGAAATTGCATCGGAATTAAATACAAAAGGCACAAAGCCGACTTAAGTACAAAAAGACTGACTCTTCTTACTGTCTATGTTTTGAATCATTCCTGTGACACTAGTCATAGATTCCGATGCCTCACTTCAGGTTTACTGTATCCCTCTGACCTTCTTATTAACGATGAAACACAGAAATTGCATCGGAATTAAATACAAAAGGCACAATGCCGACTTAAGTACAAGATAACTGACTCTTCTTACTGACTATGTTTTGAACCATTCCTGTGACACTATTTATAGAGTCCGATGCTTCACTTCAGGTTTGCTGTATCCCTCGGACCTTCAGGTTTGCTGTATCCCTCGGACCTTCTTATTGACGATCAAACACAGAAAATTCATCGGAATTAAATACAAAAGGCACAATGCCGACATCAGTACAAGAACACTGACTATTCTTACTGCCTATGATTTGAACCATTCCTGTGACACTAGTTATAGATTCCGATGCTTCACTTCAGGTTTACTGTATCCCTCTGACCTTCTTATTGACGATGTAACACGGATCGGAATTAAATACAAAAGGCACAATGCCGACTCAAGTACAAGAAGACTGGCTCTTCTTACTGTCTATGTTTTGAACCATTTCTGTGACACTAGTTATAGATTCCGATGCTTAACTTCAGGTTTACTGTATCCCTTTGATCTTCTTATTGACGAAGAAAAACAGATATTGCATCGGATTAAATACAAAAGGCACAATGCCGCCTTAAGTACAAGAAGTCTAACCTTTCTTACTGTCTATGTTTTGAACCATTCCTGTGACACTAGTTATAGATTCCGATGCTTCACTTCAGGTTTACTGTATCTCCCTGACCTTCGTATTGACGATGAAACACAGAAATTGCATCGGAACTAAATGCAAAAGGCACAATGCCGACTTAAGTACAAGAACAATGACTCTTCTTACTGTCTATGTTTTGAACCATTCCTGTGACACTAGTTATAGATTCCGATGCTTCACTTCAGGTTTACTGCATCCCTCTGACCTTCGTATTGACGATGAAACACAGAAATTGCATCGGAATTAAATACAAAAGGCACAATACCAACTTAAGTACATGAAGACTGACTCCTCTTACTGTCTATGTTTTGAACCATTCCTGTGACACTACTTATAGATTCCGATGCTTCACTTCAGGTTTACCGTATCCCTCTGACGCTCTTATTGATGATGAAACACAGAAGTTGCATCCGAATTAAGTACAAAAGGCACAATTCCGACCCAAGTTCAAGAAGACTGGCGCTTCTTACTGTCTATGTTTTGAACCATTTCTGTGACACTAGTTATAGTTTCGGATGCTTCACTTCAGGTTTACTGTATCCCTGTGACCTTCTTATTGACGATGAAACACAGAAATTGCATCGGAATTAAATACAAAAGGCACAAAGCCGACTTATGTACAAAAAGACTGACTCTTCTTACTGTCTATGTTTTGAACCATTCCTGTGACACTAGTCGTAGATTCTGATGCTTCACTTCGGGTTTACTGTATCCCTCTGACCTTCTTATTAACGATGAAACACAGAAATTGCATCGGAATTAAATACAAAAGGCACAATGCCGACTTAAGTACAAGATAACTGACTCTTCTTACTGACTATGTTTTGAACCATTCCTGTGACACTAGTTATAGATTCCGATGCTTCACTTCTGGTTTGCTGTATCCCTCGGACCTTCCGGTTTGCTGTATCCCCCGTACCTTCTTATTGACGATCTAACACAGAAAATTTATCGGAATTAAATACAAAAGGCACAATGCCGACTTCAGTACAAAGAGACTGACTCTTCTTACTGTCTATGTTTTGAACCATTCCTGTGACACTAGTCATAGATTCCGATGCTTCACTTCAGGTTTACTGTATCCCTCTGACCTTCTTATTAACGATGTAACACAGAAATTGCATCGGAATTAAATACAAAAGGCACAATGCCGACTCAAGTACAAGAAGAGTGGCTCTTCTTACTGTCTATGTTTTGAACCATTTCTGTGACACTAGTTATAGATTCCGGTGCTTAACTTCAGGTTTACTGTATCCCTCTGACCATCTTATTGACGAAGAAACACAGATATTGCATCGGATTAAATACAAAAGGCACAATGCCGACTTAAGTACAAGGAGACTGACCCTTCTTAAAGTCTATGTCTTGAACCATTCCTGTGACACTAGTTATAGATTCCGATGCTTCACTTCAGGTTTACTGTATCTCTCTGACCTTCGTATTGACAATGAAACACAGAAATTGCATCGGAATTAAATACAAAATTCACAATGCCGACTTAAGTACAAGAAGACTGACCCTTCTTACTGTCTATGTTTCGAACGATTCCTGTGACACTAGTTATAGATTCCGATGCTTCACATCAGGTTTACTGTATCCCTCTGACTTTCGTATTGACGATGAAACACAGAAATAGCATCGGAATTAAATACAAAAGGCACAAAGCCGACTTAAGTACAAAAAGACTGACTCTTCTTACTGTCTATTTTTTGAACCATTTCTGTGACACTAGTTATAGTTTCCGATGCTTCACTTCAGGTTTACTGTATCCCTCTGACCTTTTTATTGACGAAGAAACACAGATATGGCATCGAATTAAATACAAAAAGCACAATGCCGTCTTAAGTACAAGAAGACTGTCCCTTCTCTCTGTCTATGTTTTGAACCATTCCTGTGACACTAGTTATAGATTCCGATGCTTCACTTCAGGTTTACTGTATCCCTCTGACCTTCGTATTGACGATGAAACACAGAAATTGCATCTTAAATAAATACAAAAATCACAATGCCGACTTCAGTACATGAACACTGACTCTTCTTACTGTCTATGGTTTGAACCATTCCTGTGACACTAGTAATAGATTCCGACGCTTCACTTCAGGTTTACTGTATCCCTCTGACCTTCTTATTGACGATCAAACACAGAAAATTCATCGGAATTAAATACAAAAGGCACAAAGCCGACTCAAGTACAAGAAGACTGGCTCTTCTTACTGTCTATGATTTGAACCATTCCTGTGACACTAGTTATAGATTCCGATGCTTCACTTCAGGTTTACTGTATCCAGCTGTCCTTATTGAAGATGAAGCACAGAAATTGCATCGGAATTATATACAAAAGGCACAATGCTGACTTAAGTACAAAAAGACTGACTCTTCTTACTGTCTATGTTTTGAACCATTCCTGTGACACTACTTAAAAATTTCGATGCTTCACTTCAGGTTTACTGTATCCCTCTGACCTTCTTATTGACGATGAAACACAGGAATTGTATCTTAATTAAATACAAAAGGCACAATGCCGACTTCAGTACAAGAACACTAACTAATCTACGGTCTATGGTTTGAACCATTCCTATGACACTAGTTATAGATTCCGATGCTTCACTTCAGGTTTACTGTATCCCTCTGACTTACTCATTGACGATGAAACACGTAAATTGCATCGGAATCATATACAAGAGGCACAATGCCGACTTAAGCACAAGAAGACTGACTCTTCTTACTGTCTATGTTTTGAACCATTCCTGTGACACTAGTTATAGATTCCGATGCTTCACGTCAGGTTTACTGTATCGCTCTGACTTTCTTATTTACGATGAAACACAGAAATTGCATCGGAATTAAATACAAAAAGCACAATGCCGACTCAAGTACAAGAAGACTGTCTCTTCTTACTGTCTATGTTTTGAACCATTTCTGTGACACTAGTTATAGATTCCGATGCTTCACTTCCGGTTTACTGTATCCTTCTGACCTTCTTATTGGCGATGTAACACAGAAATTGCATCGGAATTAAATACAAAAGGCACAATGCCGACTCAAGTACAAGAAGACTGGCTCTTCATACTGTCTATGTTTTGAACCATTTCTGTGACACTAGTTATAGATTCCGATGCTTCACTTCAGGTTTACTGTATCCCTCTGACCTTCTCATTGACGAAGAAACACAGATATTTCATCGAATTAAATACAAAAGGCACAATGCTGACTTCAGTACAAGAAGACTGACCCTTCTTACTGTCTATGTTTTGAACCATTCCTGTGACACTAGTTATAGATTCCGATGCTTCACTTCAGGTTTACTGTATCCCTCTGACCTTCGGATTGACGATGAAACACAGAAATTGCATCGGAATTAAATACAAAAGTCACAATGCCGACTTAAGTACAAGAACACTGTCACTTCTCACTGTCTATGGTTTGAACCATTCCTGTGACACTAGTAATAGATTCCGATGCTTCACTTCAGGTTTACTGTATCCCTCAGACCTTCTTATTGACGAAGAGACACAGAAATTGCACCGTAATTATAGTCAAAAGATTCAATGCCAACAAGAAAACTGACTCTTCTTACTGTCAATGTTTTTGAACCATTCCTGTTACACTAGATATAGATTCCGATGCTTCACTTCAGCTTTACTGTATCCCTGTGACCTTCTTATTGACGATGAAACTCAGAAATTGCATCGGAGTTAAATAGAAAAGGCACAATGCCGACTTAAGTATAAGAAAACTGACTCTTCTTACTGTCTATGATTTGAACCACCCCTGTGACAGTAGTTATAGATTCCGATGCTTCACTTCAGGTTTACTGTATCCCTCTGACGTTCGTATAGACGATGAAACACAGAAATTGCATCGGAATTAAATACAAAAGGCACAAAGCCGACTTAAGTACAAAAAGACTGACTCTTCTTACTGTCTATGTTTTGAATCATTCCTGTGACACTAGTCATAGATTCCGATGCCTCACTTCAGGTTTGCTGTATCCCTCGGACCTTCTTATTGACGATCAAACACAGAAAATTCATCGGAATTAAATACAAAAGGCACAATGCCGACATCAGTACAAGAACACTGACTATTCTTACTGCCTATGATTTGAACCATTCCTGTGACACTAGTTATAGATTCCGATGCTTCACTTCAGGTTTACTGTATCCCTCTGACCTTCTTATTGACGATGTAACACGGATCGGAATTAAATACAAAAGGCACAATGCCGACTCAAGTACAAGAAGACTGGCTCTTCTTACTGTCTATGTTTTGAACCATTTCTGTGACACTAGTTATAGATTCCGATGCTTAACTTCAGGTTTACTGTATCCCTCTGATCTTCTTATTGACGAAGAAAAACAGATATTGCATCGGATTAAATACAAAAGGCACAATGCCGCCTTAAGTACAAGAAGTCTGACCTTTCTTACTGTCTATGTTTTGAACCATTCCTGTGACACTAGTTATAGATTCCGATGCTTCACTTCAGGTTTACTGTATCTCCCTGACCTTCGTATTGACGATGAAACACAGAAATTGCATCGGAACTAAATGCAAAAGGCACAATGCCGACTTAAGTACAAGAACAATGACTCTTCTTACTGTCTATGTTTTGAACCATTCCTGTGACACTAGTTATAGATTCCGATGCTTCACTTCAGGTTTACTGCATCCCTCTGACCTTCGTATTGACGATGAAACACAGAAATTGCATCGGAATTAAATACAAAAGGCACAATTCCGACCCAAGTTCAAGAAGACTGGCGCTTCTTACTGTCTATGTTTTGAACCATTTCTGTGACACTAGTTATAGTTTCGGATGCTTCACTTCTTACTGTCTGTGTTTTAAACCAATCCTGTGACACTAGTTATAAATTCCAATGCTTCACTTCAGGTTTACTGTATCCCTCTAACCTTCTTATTGACGATGAAACACAGAAATTGCATCGGAATTAAATACAGAAGGCACAATGAAGACCTAAGTACAAGAAAACTGACACTCCTTACTGTTTATGTTTTGAACCATTGCTGTGACACTAGTTATAGATTCCGATGCTTCATTTCAGGTTTACTGTATCCCTGTGACCTTCTTATTGACGATGAAACACAGAAATTGCATCGGAATTAAATACAAAATGCACAATGCCGACTTCAGTACAAGAACACTAACTCATCTTACTGTCAATGGTTTGAACCATTCCTGTGACTCTAGTTATAGATTCCGATGCTTCACTTCAGGTTTACTGTATCCCTCTGACCTACTTATTGACGATGAAACACGTAAATAGCTTCGGAATGAAATACAATAAAGGCACAATGCCGACTAAAGTACAAGAAGACTGTCTCTTCTTACTGTCTATGTTTTGAACCAATTCTGTGACACTAGTTATAGATTCCGATGCTTCACTTCAGGTTTACTGTATCCCTCTGACGTTCTTATTGACGATGAAACACAGAAATTGCATCGGAATTAAATGCCGACCTAAGTACAAGAAAACTGACTCTTCTTACTGTCTATGTTTTGAACCATTCCTGTGACACTAGTAATAGATTCCGATGCTTCACTTCAGGTTTTCTGTATCCCTTTCACCTTCTTATTGACTATGAAACACAGAAATTGCATCTTAATTAAATACAAAAGGCACAATGCCGACTAAAGTACAAGAACACTGACTCTTCTTACTGTCTATGGTTTGAACCATTCCTGTGACACTAGTAATAGATTCCGATGCTTCACTTCAGGTTTACTGTATCCCTCTGACCTTCTTATTGACGATCAAACACAGAAAATTCATCAGAATTAAATACAAAATGCACAATGCCGACCCAAGTACAAGAAGACCGGCTCTTCTTACTGTCTATGTTTTGAACCATTCCTGTGACACTAGTTAGATATTCCGATGCTTCACTTCAGGTCTCCTGTATCCAGCTGACCTTCTTATTGACGATGAAGCACAGAAATTGCATCGGAATTATATACAAAAGGCACAATGCCGACTTAAGTACAAGAAGACTGACTCTTCTTACTGTCTATGCTTTGAACCATTCCTGTGACACTAGCTAAAGATTCCGATGCTTCACTTCAGGTTTACTGTATCCCTCTGACCTTCTTATTGACGATGAAACACAGAATTTGCATCTTAATTAAATACAAAAGGCACAATGCCGACTTCAGTACAAGAACACTAACTCATCTTACTGTCTATGGTTTGAACCATTCCTGTGATACTAGTTATGGATTCCGATGCTTCACTTCAGGTTTGCTGTATCCCTTTGACCTACTTATTGACGATGAAACACGTAAATTGCATCGGAATTAAATACAAAAGGCACAATGCGGACTTAAGCACAAGAAGACTGACTCTTCTTACTGTCTATGTTTTGAACCATTCCTGTGACACTAGTTATAGATTCCGATGCTTCACGTCATGTTTACTGTATCCCTCTGACGTTCTTATTGACGATGAAACACAGAAATTGCATTGGAATTAAATACAAAAGGCACAATGCCGACCTAAGTACAAGAAAACTGACTCTTCTTACTGTTTATGTTTTGAACCGTTCCTGTGACATTAGTTATAGATTCCGATGCTTCATTTCAAGTTTACTGTATCCCTGTGGCCTTCTTATTGACGATGAAACACAGAAATTGCATTGGAATTAAATACAAAAGGCGCAATGCCGACATAAGTACAAGAAATCTCACTCTTCTTACTGTCTATGTTTTGAACCATTCCTGTGACACTAGTTAAAGATTCCGATGCTTCACTTCAGGTTTACTGTATCCCTCTGACCTTCTTATTGACGATGAAACACAGAAATTGCATCGGAATTAAATAGAAGAGGCACAATCCCTACTCAAGTACAAGAAGACTGGCTTTTCTTACTGTCTATGTTTTGATTCATTTCTGTGCCACTAGTTATAGATTCCGATGCTTCACTTCAGGTTTACTGTATCCCTTTCACCTTCGTATTGACGATGAAACACAGAAATTGCATCGGAATTAAATACAAAATGCACAATGCCGACTCAAGTACAAGAAGACTGCCTCTTCTTACTGTCTATGTTTTGAACCAATTCTGTGACACAGTTTTAGGTTCCGATGCTTCACTTCAGGTTTACTGTATCCCTCTGACCTTCCTATTGACGAAGCAACACAGATATTGCATCGGAATTATATACAAAAGGCACAATGCCGACTTAAGTACAAGATAACTGACCGTTCTTACTGTCTATGTTTTGAACCAATCCTGTGACACTAGTTATAAATTCCAATGCTTCACTTCAGGTTTACTGTATCCCTCTGACCTTCTTATTGACGATGAAACACAGAAATTGCATTGGAATTAAATACAGAAGGCACAATGCCGACCTAAGTACAAGAAAACTGACTCTCCTTACTGTTTATGTTTTGAACCATTAATGTGACACTAGTTACAGATTCCGATGCTTCATTTCAGGTTTACTGTATCCCTGTGGGCTTCTTATTGACGATGAAACACAGAAATTGCATCGGAATTAAATACAAAATGCACAATGCCGACTTCAGTACAAGAACACTAACTCATCTTACTGTCTATGGTTTGAACCATTCCTGTGACACTAGTTATAGATTACGATGCTTCACTTCAGGTTTACTGTATCCGTCTGACCTACTTATTGATGATGAAACACGTAAATAGCATCGGAATTAAATACAAAAGGCACAATGCCGACTTAAGCACAAGAAGACTGACTCTTCTTACTGTTTATGTTTTGAACCATTCCTGTGACACTAGTTATAGATTCCGATGCTTTACGTCAGGTTTACTGTATCCCTCTGACTTTCTTATTGACGATGAAACACAGTAATTGCATCGGAATTAAATACAAAAGGCACAATGCCGACTCAAGTACAAGAAGACTGTCTCTTCTTACTGTCTATGTTATGAACCAATTCTGTGACACTAGTTATAGATTCCGATGCTTCACTTCAGGTTTACTGTATCCCTCTGACGTTCTTATTGACGATGAAACACAGAAATTGCATCGGAATTAAAGACAAAAGGCACAATGCCGACCTAAGTACAAGAAAACTGACTCTTCTTACTGTTTAAGTTTTGAACCATTCCTGTGACACTAGTTATAGATTCCGATGCTTCACTTCAAGTTTACTGTATCCCTATGACCATCTTATTGACGATGAAACACAGAAATTGCATTGGAATTCAATACAAAAGGCACAATGCCGACATAAGTACAAGAAATCAGACTCTTCTTACTGTCTATGTTTTGAACCATTCCTGTGACACTAGTTATAGATTCCGATGCTTCACTTCAAGTTTACTGTATCCCTATGACCTTCTTATTGACGATGAAACACAGAAATTGCATCTTAATTAAATACAAAAGGCACAATGCTGACTAAAGTACAAGAACACTGACTCTTCTTGCTGTCTATGGTTTGAACCATTCTTGTGACACTAGTAATAGATTCCGGTGCTTCACTTCAGGTTTACTGTATCCCTCTGACCTTGTTATTGACGATCAAACACAGAAAATTCATCGGAATTAAATACAAAAGGCACAATGCCGACCCAAGTACAAGAAGACCGGCTCTTCTTACTGTCTATGTTTTGAACCATTCCTGTGACACTAGTTATAGATTCCGATGCTTCACTTCAGGTTTACTGTATCCAGCTGACCTTCTTAATGACGATGAAGCACAGAAATTGCATCGGAATTATATACAAAAGTCACAATCCCGACTTAAGTACAAGAAGACTGACTCTTCTTACTGTCTATGTTTTGAACCATTCCTGTGACACTAGTTAAAGATTCCGATGCTTCACTTCAGGTTCACTGTATCCTTCTGACCTTCTTATTGACGATGAAACACAGAAATTGCATCTTAATTAAATACAAAAGGCACAATGCCGACTTCAGTACAAGAACACTAACTCATCTTACAGTCTATGGTTTGAACCATTCCTGTGACACTAGTTATATATTCCGATGCTTCACTTCAGGTTTACTGTATCCCTCTGACCTTCATAATGACGATGAAACACGTAAATTGCATCGGAATTAAATAAAAAATGCACAATGCCGACTTATGTACAAGAAGACTGACTCTTCTTAATGTCTATGTTTGAACCATTCCTGTGACACTAGTTATAGATTCCGATGCTTCACTTCAGGATTACTGTATCCCTTTCACTTTCTTATTGACGATGAAACACAGAAATTGCATCTTAATTAAATACAAAAAACACAATTCCGACTTAAGTACAAGAACACTGACTCTTCTTACTGTCTATGGTTTGAACCATTCCTGTGACACTAGTAAAAGATTCCGACGCTTCACTTCAGGTTTACTGTATCCCTCTGACCTTCTTATTGACGATCAATCACAGAAAATTCATCGGAAATAAATACAAAAGGCACAATGCCGACTCAAGTACAAGAAGACCGGCTCATCTTACTGTCTATGCTTTGAACCATTCCTGTGACACTAGTTATAGATTCCGATGCTTCACTTCAGGTTAACTGTATCCAGAGGACCTTTTTATTGACGATGAAGCACAGAAATTGCATCGGAATTATATACAAAAGGCACAATGCCGACTTCAGTACAAGAACACTAACTCATCTTACTGTCTATGTTTTGAACCATTCCTGTGACACTAGTTATAGATTCCGATGCTTCACGTCAGATTTACTGTAACCCTCTGACGTTCTTATTGACGATGAAACACAGAAATTGCATCGGAATTAAATACAAAAGGCACTATGCCGACTCAAGTACGAGAAGACTGTCTCTTCTTACTGTCTATGTTTTGAACCAATTCTGAGACACTAGTTATAGATTCCGATGCTTCACTTCAGGTTTACTGTATCCCTCTGACCTTCTTATTGACTAAGAAACACAGATATTGCATCGGAATTAAATACAAAAGGCACAATGAAGACTTAAGTACAAGAAGACTGACCCTTCTTACAGTCTATGTTTTGATCCAATCCTGTGACACTAGTTATAAATTACGATGCTTCACTTCAGGTTTACTGTATCCTTCTGACCTTCTTAATAACGATGAAACACAGAAATTGCATCGGAATTAAATACAAAAGGCACAATGCCGACCTAAGTACAAGAAAACTGACTCTTCTTACTGTTTATGTTTTGAACCATTCCTGTGACACTAGTTACAGATTCCGATGCTTCATTTCAAGTTTACTCTATCCCTGTGACCTTCTTATTGACGATGAAACACAGAAATTGCATTGGAATTAAATACAAAAGGCACAATGCCGACTTAAGTACAAGAAAACTGACTCTTCTTACTGTCCATGATTTGAATCATTGCTGTTACACTAGTTATAGATTCTGATGCTTCACTTTGGTTTTACTGTATCCCTCTGACCTTCATGATCACGATGAAACACGAAAATTGCATCGGAATTAAATACAAAAGGCACAATGCCGACCTATGTACAAGAAGACTGAGTATTCTTACTGTCTATGTTTGAACCATTCCTGTGACACTAGTTATAGATTCTGATGCTTCACTTCAGGTTTACTGTATCCCTCTGACCTTCTTATTGACGATGAAACACAGAAATTGCATCGAAATTAAATACAAGAGGCGCAATGCCTACTCAAGTACAAGAAGACTGGCTCTTCTTACTGTCTATGTTTTGAATCATTTCTGTGACACTAGTTATAGATTCCGATGCTTCACTTCAGGTTTACTGTATCCCCTTCACCTTCTTATTGACGATGAAACACAGAAATTGCATCTTAATAAAATACAAAAGGCACAATACCGGCTTAAGTACAAGAACACTGACTCTTCTTACTGTCTATGGTTTGAACCATTCCTGTGACACTAGTAATAGATTCCGATGCTTCACTTCAGGTTTACTGTATCCCTCTGACCTTCTTATTGACGATCAAACACAGAAAATTCATCGGAATTAAATACAAAAGGCACAATGCCGACTTAAGTTCAAGAAGACTGACTCTTCTTACTCTCTATGTTTTGAACCATTGCTGTGACACTAGTTAAAGATTCCGATGCTTCACTTCAGGTTTAATGTATCCCTCTGACCTTCTTATTGACGATGAAACACAGAAATTGAATTTTAATTAAATACAAAAGGCACAATGCCGACTTCAGTACAAGAACACTAACTCATCTTACTGTCTATGGTTTGAACCATTCCTGTGACACTAGTTATAGATTTCGATGATTCACTTCAGGTTTACTGTATCCCTCTGACCTACTTATTGACGATGAAACACGTAAATTGCATCGGAATTAAATACAAAAGGCACAATGCAGACTTAAGCACAAGAAGACTGACTCTTCTTACTGTCTATGTTTTGAAACATTCCTGTGACACTAGTTATAGATTCCGATGCTTCACGTCAGGTTTACTGTATCCCTCTAACGTTCTTATTGACGATGAAACACAGAAATTGCATCGGAATTAAATACAAAAGGCACAATGCCGACTCAAGTACAAGAAGACTGTCTCTTCTTACTGTCTATGTTTTGAACCAATTCTGTGACACTAGTTATATATTCCGATGCTTCACTTCAGGTTTACTGTATCCCTCTGACCTTTTTATTGACGAAGAAACACAGATATTGCATCGGAATTAAATACAAAAGCCACAATGCCGACTTAAGTACAAGAAGACTGACCCTTCTTACTGTCTATGCCTTGAACCAATCCTGTGACACTAGTTATAGATTCCCATGCTTCACTTCAGGTTTACTGTATCCAGCTGACCTTCTTATTGACGATGAAACACAGAAATTGCATCGGAATTATATACAAAAGGCACAATGCCGACTTAAGTTCAAGAAGACTGACTCTTCTTACTGTCCATGTTTTGAACCATTGCTGTTACACTAGTTATAGATTCCGATGATTCACTCCAGTTTTACTGTATCTCTCTGACCTTCATAATGACGATGAAACACTTAAATTGAGTCGGAATTAAAGACAAAAGGCACAATGCCGACTTATGTACAAGAAGACTGACTCTTCTTACTCTCAATGTTTGAACCATTCCTGTGACACTACTTATAGATTCCGATGCTTCACTTTAGGTTTACTGTATCCCTCTGACCTTCTTATTGACGATCAAACACAGAAATTGCATCTTAATTCAATATAAAAGGCACAATGCCGACTTAAGTGCAAGAACACTGACACTTCTTACTGTCTATGGTTTGAACCATTCCTGTGACACTAGTAACAGATTCCGATGCTTCACTTCAGGTTTACTGTATCCCTCTGACCTTTTTATTGACGAAGAAACACAGATATTGCATCAGAATTAAATACAAAAGGCACGATGCCCACTTAAGTACAAAAAAACTGTCTCTTCTTACTGCCTATGTTTTGAACCATTCCTGTGACACTAGTTATAGATTCCGATACTTCACTTCAGGTTTACTGTATCCCTCTGACCTTCTTATTGACGATGAAACACAGAAATTGCAGCGGAATTAAATACTAAAGGCACAACGCCGACTTAAGTACAAGAAAACTGACTCTTCTTACTGTCTATGTTTAGAACCATTCCTGTGACACTAGTTATTGATTCCGTTGCATCACTTCAGGTTTACTGTATCCCTCTGAGCTTCTTATTGACGATGAAACACAGAAATTGCATCGGAATTATATACAAAAGGCACAATGCCGGCTTAAGTACAAGAAGACTGACACTTCTTACTGTCTATGTTTTGAACCATTCCTGTGACACTAGTTATAGATTCCGATGCTTCACTTCAGGTTTACTGTATCCCTCTGACCTTATTATTGACGATGAAGCACAGAAATTAAATCTTAATTAAATACAAAAGGCACAATGCCGACTTCAGTACAAGAACACTGACTCTTCTTACTACCTATGGTTTGAACCATTCCTGTGACACTAGTTATAGATTCTGATGCTTCACTTCAGGTTTACTGTATACCTCTGACCTTCTTATTGACGATGAAACACAGAAAATTCATCGGAATTAAATACAAAAGGCACAATGCCCACATAAGTACAAAAAAACTGTCTCTTCTTACTGTCTATGTTTTGAACCATTCCTGTGACACTAGTTATAGATTCCGATACTTCACTTCAGGTTTACTGTATCCCTCTGACCTTCTTATTGACGATCAAACTCAGAAAATTCATCGGATTTAAATACAAAAGGCACAATGCCGACCCAAGTACAAGAAGACTGGCTCTTCTTACTGTCTATGCTTTTGAACCATTCCTGTGACACTAGATATAGATTCAGATGCTTCACTTCAGGTTTACTGTATCCAGCTGACCTTCTTATTGACGATGAAACACAGAAATTGCATCGGAATTAAATACATAAGGCACAATGCCGACTTAAGTACAAGAAAACTGACTCTTCTTACTGTCTATGTTTTGAACCATTCCTGTGACACTAGTTATGGAATCCGATGCTGCACTTCAGGTTTACTGTATCCCTCTGACCTCCTTATTGACGATGAGACACAGAAATTGCATCTTAATTAAATACAAATAGCACAATGCCGACTTAAGTACAAGAAAACTGACTCTTCTTACTGTCTATGTTTTAACCATTCCTGTGACATTAGTTATAGATTCCGATGCTTCACTTCAGGTTTACTGTATCCCTCTGAGCTTCTTATTGACGATGAAACACAGAAATTGCAACGGAATTAATTACAAAAGGCACAATGCCGACTCAAGTACAAGAAGACTGGCTCATCTTACTGTCTTTGTTTTGAACCATTCCTGTGACACTAGCTATAGATTCCTAAGCTTCACTTCAGGTTTACTGTATCCCTCTGACCTTCTTATTGACGATGAAACACAGAAATTGCATCGGAATTATATACAAAAGGCACAATGCCGATTTAAGTACAAGAAGACTGACTATGCTTACTGTCTATGTTTTGAACCATTCCTGTGACACTAGTTATAGATTCTGATGCTTCACTTCAGGTTTAATGTATCCCTCTGACCTTCTTATTGACGATGAAACACAGAAATTGAATCTTAATTAAATACAAAAGGCACAATGCCGACTTCAGTACAAGAACACTAACTCATCTTACTGTCTATGGTTTGAACCATTCCTGTGACACTAGTTATAGATTTCGATGCTTCACTTCAGGTTTACTGTATCCCTCTGACCTACTTATTGACGATGAAACACGTAAATTGCATCGGAATTAAATACAAAAGGCACAATGCAGACTTAAGCACAAGAAGACTGACTCTTCTTACTGTCTATGTTTTGAACCATTCCTGTGACACTAGTTATAGATTCCGATGCTTCACGTCAGGTTTACTGTATCCCTCTGACGTTCTTATTGACGATGAAACACAGAAATTGCATCGGAATTAAATACAAAAGGCACAATGCCGACTCAAGTACAAGAAGACTGTCTCTTCTTACTGTCTGTGTTTTGAACCAATTCTGTGACACTAGTTATATATTCCGATGCTTCACTTCAGGTTTACTGTATCCCTCTGACCTTCTTATTGACGATCAAACACAGAAATTGCATCTTAATTCAATATAAAAGGCACAATGCCGACTTAAGTGCAAGAACACTGACACTTCTTACTGTCTATGGTTTGAACCATTCCTGTGACACTAGTAACAGATTCCGATGCTTCACTTCAGGTTTACTGTATCCCTCTGACCTTTTTATTGACGAAGAAACACAGATATTGCATCAGAATTAAATACAAAAGGCACGATGCCCACTTAAGTACAAAAAAACTGTCTCTTCTTACTGCCTATGTTTTGAACCATTCCTGTGACACTAGCTATAGATTCCGATACTTCACTTCAGGTTTACTGTATCCCTCTGACCTTCTTATTGACGATGAAACACAGAAATTGCAGCGGAATTAAATACTAAAGGCACAATGCCGACTTAAGTACAAGAAAACTGACTCTTCTTACTGTCTATGTTTAGAACCATTCCTGTGACACTAGTTATTGATTCCGTTGCATCACTTCAGGTTTACTGTATCCCTCTGAGCTTCTTATTGACGATGAAACACAGAAATTGCATCGGAATTATATACAAAAGGCACAATGCCGGCTTAAGTACAAGAAGACTGACTCTTCTTACTGTCTATGTTTTGAACCATTCCTGTGACTCTAGTTATAGATTCCGATGCTTCACTTCAGTTTTACTGTATCCCTCTGACCTTCTTATTGACGATGAAACACAGAAACTGCATCGGGATTAAATACAAAAGGCACAATGCCAACTAAAGAACAAGAAGACTGACTCTTCTTACTGTCTATGTTTTGAACCTTTCCTGTGACACTAGTTATAGATTCCGATGCTTCACTTCAGGTTTACTGTATCCCTCTGACCTTCGTATTGACGATCAAACACAGAAAATTCATCGGAATTAAATACAAAAAGCACAATGCCGACCCAAGTACAAGAAGACTTTCTCTTCTTACTGTCTATGTTTTGAAACATTCCTGTGACACTAGATATAGATTCAGATGCTTCACTTCAGGTTTACTGTATCCAGCTGACCTTCTTATTGACGATGAAGCACATAAATTGTATCGGAATTAAATACAAAAGGCACAATGCCGACTAAAGAACAAGAAGACTGACTCTACTTACTGGTTATGTTTTGAAATATTCCTGTGACACTAGTTATAGAATCCGATGCTTCACTTCAGGTTTACTGTATCCAGCAGACCTCCTTATTGACGATGAAACACAGAAATTGCATCGGAATTAAATACATAAGGCACAATGCCGACTTAAGTACAAGAAGATTGACTCTTCCTACTGTCTATGTTTTGAACCATTCCTGTGACACTAGTTATAGATTCAGATGCTTCACTTCAGGTTTACTGTATCCCTCTGACGCTCTTATTGACGATGAAACACAGAAGTTGCATCCGAATTAAATGCAAAAGGCACAATGACGACACTAGTGCAAGAAGACTGGATCTTCTTACTGTCTATGTTTTGAACCATTTCTGTGACACTAGTTATATATTCCGATCCTTCACTTCAGGTTTACAGTATCCCTCTGACCCTTTTATCGACGAAGAAACACAGATATTGCATCGGAATTAAATACAAAAGGCACAATGCCGACTTAAGTACAAGAAGACTGACCCTTCTTACTGTCTATGCCTTGAACCAATCCTGTGACACTAGTTAATGATTCCCATGCTTCACTTCAGGTTTACTGTATCCAGCTGACCTTCTTATTGACGATGAAACACAGAAATTGCATCGGAATTATATACAAAAGGCACAATGCCGACTTAAGTTCAAGAAGACTGACTCTTCTTACTGTCTATGTTTTGAACCAATCCTGTGACACTAGTTATAAATTCCAATGCTTCACTTCAGGTTTACTGTATCCCTCTGACCTTCTTATTGACGATGAAACACAGAAATTGAATCGGAATTAAATACAGAAGGCACAATGCCGACCTAAGTACAAGAAAACTGACTCTCCTTACTGTTTATGTTTTGAACCATTAATGTGACACTAGTTATAGATTCCGATGCTTCATTTCAGGTTTACTGTACCCCTGTGACCTTCTTATTGACGATGAAACACAGAAATTGCATCGGAATTAAATACAAAATGCACAATGCCGGTTTCAGTACAAGAACACTAACTCATCTTACTGTCTATGGTTTGAACCATTCCTGTGACACTAGTTATAGATTACGATGCTTCACTTCAGGTTTACTGTGTCCGTCTGACCTACTTATTGACGATGAAACACAGAAATTGCATTGGAATTAAATACAAAAGGCACAATGCCGACATAAGTACAAGAAATCAGACTCTTCCTACTGTCTATGTTTTGAACCATTCCTGTGACACTAGTTATAGATTCCGATGCTTCACTTCAGTTTTACTGTATTCCTCTGACCTTCATAATGACGATCAAACACGTAAATTGCATCGGAATTAAATAAAAAATGCACAATGCCGACTTATGTACAAGAAGACTGACTCTTCTTAATGTCTATGTTTGAACCATTCCTGTGACACTAGTTATAGATTCCGATGCTTCACTTCAGGCTTACTGTATCCCTTTCACTTTCTTATTGACGATGAAACACAGAAATTGCATCTTAATTAAATACAAAAGGCACAATGCCGACTTAAGTACAAGAACACTGACTCTTCTTACTGTCTATGGTTTGAACCATTCCTGTGACACTAGTAATAGATTCCGACGCTTCACTTCAGGTTTACTGTATCCCTCTGACCTTCTTATTGGCGATCAATCACAGAAAATTCATCGGAAATAAATACAAAAGGCACAATGCCGACTCAAGTACAAGAAGACCGGCTCATCTTACTGTCTATGCTTTGAACCATTCCTGTGACACTAGTTATAGATTCCGATGCTTCACTTCAGGTTTACTGTATCCAGAGGACCTTCTTATTGACGATGAAGCACAGAAATTGCATCGGAATTAAATACAAAAGGCACAATGCCGACCTAAGTACAAGAAAACTGACTCTTCTTACTGTTTATGTTTTGAACCATTCCTGTGACACTAGTTATAGATTCCGATGCTTCACTTCAGGTGTACTGTATCCTTCTGACCTTCTTATTAACGATGAAACACAGAAATTGCATCGGAATTAAATACAAAAGGCACAATGCCGACCTAAGTACAAGAAAACTGACTCTTCTTACAGTTTATGTTTTGAACCATTCCTGTGACACTAGTTACAGATTCCGATGCTTCATTTCAAGTTTACTCTACCCCTGTGACCTTCTTATTGACGATGAAACACAGAAATTGCATTGGAATTAAATACAAAAGGCACAATGCCGACTTAAGTACAAGAAAACTGACTCTTCTTACTGTCCATGATTTGAATCATTGCTGTTACACTAGTTATAGATTCTGATGCTTCACTTTGGTTTTACTGTATCCCTCTGACCTTCATGATCACGATGAAACACGAAAATTGCATCGGAATTAAATACAAAAGGCACAATGCCGACCTATGTACAAGAAGACTGAGTATTCTTACTGTCTATGTTTGAACCATTCCTGTGACACTAGTTATAGATTCTGATGCTTCACTTCAGGTTTACTGTATCCCTCTGACCTTCTTATTGACGATCAAACACAGAAAATTCATCGGAATTAAATACAAAAGGCACAATGCCGACTTAAGTTCAAGAAGACTGACTCTTCTTACTGTCTATGTTTTGAACGATTGCTGTGACACTAGTTAAAGATTCCGATGCTTCACTTCAGGTTTAATGTATCCCTCTGACCTTCTTATTGACGATGAAACACAGAAATTGAATCTTAATTAAATACAAAAGGCACAATGCCGACTTCAGTACAAGAACACTAACTCATCTTACTGTCTATGGTTTGAACCATTCCTGTGACACTAGTTATAGATTTCGATGCTTCACTTCAGGTTTACTGTATCCCTCTGACCTATTTATTGACGATGAAACACGTAAATTGCATCGGAATTAAATACAAAAGGCACAATGCAGACTTAAGCACAAGAAGACTGACTCTTCTTACTGTCTATGTTTTGAACCATTCCTGTGACACTAGTTATAGATTCCGATGCTTCACGTCAGGTTTACTGTATCCCTCTGACGTTCTTATTGACGATGAAACACAGAAATTGCATCGGAATTAAATACAAAAGGCACAATGCCGACTCAAGTACAAGAAGACTGTCTCTACTTACTGTCTATGTTTTGAACCAATTCTGTGACACTAGTTATATATTCCGATGCTTCACTTCAGGTTTACTGTATCCCTCTGACCTTTTTATTGACGAAGAAACACAGATATTGCATCGGAATTAAATACAAAAGCCACAATGCCGACTTAAGTACAAGAAGACAGACACTTCTTACTGTCTATGCCTTGAACCAATCCTGTGACACTAGTTATAGATTCCCATGCTTCACTTCAGGTTTACTGTATCCAACTGACCTTCTTATTGACGATGAAACACAGAAATTGCATCGGAATTATATACAAAAGGCACAATGCCAACTTAAGTTCAAGAAGACTGACTCTTCTTACTGTCCATGTTTTGAACCATTGCTGTTACACTAGTTATAGATTCCGATGCTTCACTCCAGTTTTACTGTATCCCTCTGACCTTCATAATGACGATGAAACACTTAAATTGAGTCGGAATTAAAGACAAAAGGCACAATGCCGACTTATGTACAAGAAGACTGACTCTTCTTACTCTCAATGTTTGAACCATTCCTGTGACACTACTTATAGATTCCGATGCTTCACTTCAGGTTTACTGTATCCCTCTGACCTTCTTATTGACGATCAAACACAGAAATTGCATCTTAATTCAATATAAAAGGCACAATGCCGACTTAAGTGCAAGAACACTGACACTTCTTACTGTCTATGGTTTGAACCATTCCTGTGACACTAGTTATAGATTCCGATACTTCACTTCAGGTTTACTGTATCCCTCTGACCTTTTTATTGACGATGAAACAAAGAAATTGCAGCGGAATTAAATACTAAAGGCACAATGCCGACTTAAGTACAAGAAAACTGACTCTTCTTACTGTCTATGTTTAGAACCATTCCTGTGACACTAGTTATTGATTCCGTTGCTTCACTTCAGGTTTACTGTATCCCTCTGAGCTTCTTATTGACGATGAAACACAGAAATTGCATCGGAATTATATACAAAAGGCACAATGCCGGCTTAAGTACAAGAAGACTGACTCTTCTTACTACCTATGGTTTGAACCATTCCTGTGACACTAGTTATAGATTCTGATGCTTCACTTCAGGTTTACTGTATACCTCTGACCTTCTTATTGACGATGAAACACAGAAAATTCATCGGAATTAAATACAAAAGGCACAATGCCCACATAAGTACAAAAAAACTGTCTCTTCTTACTGTCTATGTTTTGAACCATTCCTGTGACACTAGTTATAGATTCCGATACTTCACTTCAGGTTTACTGTATCCCTCTGACCTTCTTATTGACGATCAAACTCAGAAAATTCATCGGATTTAAATACAAAAGGCACAATGCCGACCCAAGTACAAGAAGACTGGCTCTTCTTACTGTCTATGTTTTGAACCATTCCTGTGAGACTAGATATAGATTCAGATGCTTCACTTCAGGTTTACTGTATCCAGCTGACCTTCTTATTGACGATGAAACACAGAAATTGCATCGGAATTAAATACATAAGGCACAATGCCGACTTAAGTACAAGAAAACTGACTCTTCTTACTGTCTATGTTTTGAACCATTCCTGTGACACTAGTTATGGAATCCGATGCTGCACTTCAGGTTTACTGTATCCCTCTGACCTCCTTATTGACGATGAGACACAGAAATTGCATCTTAATTAAATACAAATAGCACAATGCCGACTTAAGTACAAGAAAACTGACTCTTCTTACTGTCTATGTTTTAACCATTCCTGTGACATTAGTTATAGATTCCGATGCTTCACTTCAGGTTTACTGTATCCCTCTGAGCTTCTTATTGACGATGAAACACAGAAATTGCAACGGAATTAATTACAATAGGCACAATGCCGACTCAAGTACAAGAAGACTGGCTCATCTTACTGTCTTTGTTTTGAACCATTCCTGTGACACTAGCTATAAATTCCTAAGCTTCACTTCAGGTTTACTGTATCCCTCTGACCTTCTTATTGACGATGAAACACAGAAATTGCATCGGAATTATATACAAAAGGCACAATGCCGATTTAAGTACAAGAAGACTGACTCTGCTTACTGTCTATGTTTTGAACCATTCCTGTGACACTAGTTATAGATTCCGATGCTTAACTTTAGGTTCACTGTATCCAGCTGACCATCTTAATGACGATGAAACACAGAAATTGCATCGGAATGAAATACAAATGGCACAATGCCGACTTAAGTACAAGAAGACTGACTCTTCTTACTGTCTATGCTTTGAACCATTCCTGTGACACGAGTTATAGATTCCGATGCTTCACTTCAGTTTTACTGTATCCCTCTGACCTTCTTATTGACGATGAAACACAGAAACTGCATCGGGA
This sequence comes from Schistocerca piceifrons, assembly GCF_021461385.2. NCBI lineage: Eukaryota > Metazoa > Arthropoda > Insecta > Orthoptera > Acrididae > Schistocerca > Schistocerca piceifrons. The sequence continues at coordinate 107,194 of NW_025727787.1, forward strand.
TTAAATACAAAAGGCACAATGCCGACTAAAGAACAAGAAGACTAACTCTTCTTACTGTCTATGTTTTGAACCATTCCTGTGACACTAGTTATAGATTCCGATGCTTCACTTCAGGTTTACTGTATCCCTCTGACCTTCTTATTGACGATCAAACACAGAAAATTCATCGGAATTAAATACAAAAGGCACAATGCCGACCCAAGTACAAGAAGACCTTCTCTTCTTACTGTCTATGTTTTGAAACATTCCTGTGACACTAGATATAGATTCAGATGCTTCACTTAGGTTTACTGTATCCAGCTGACCTTGTTATTGACGATGAAGCACATAAATTGTATCGGAATTAAATACAAAAGGCACAATGCCGACTAAAGAACAAGAAGACTGACTCTACTTACTGGTTATGTTTTGAAATATTCCTGTGACACTAGTTATAGAATCCGATGCTTCACTTCAGGTTTACTGTATCCAGCAGACCTCCTTATTGACGATGAAACACAGAAATTGCATCGGAATTAAATACATAAGGCACAATGCCGACTTAAGTACAAGAAGATTGACTCTTCCTACTGTCTATGTTTTGAACCATTCCTGTGACACTAGTTATAGATTCAGATGCTTCACTTCAGGTTTACTGTATCCCTCTGACGCTCTTATTGACGATGAAACACAGAAGTTGCATCCGAATTAAATGCAAAAGGCACAATGACGACCCTAGTGCAAGAAGACTGGATCTTCTTACTGTCTATGTTTTGAACCATTTCTGTGACACTAGTTATAGATTCCGATGCTTCCCTTCAGGTTTACTGTATCCCTCTGGCCTTCTTATTGACGAAGAAACACAGAAATTTCATCGTAACTATATTCGAACGGCCCAATGCCGACTTAAGTACAAGAAGACTGACCCTTCCTACTGTCTTTGCTTTGAACCATTCCTGTGACACTAGTTATAGATTCCGATGCTTCACTTCAGGTTTTCTGTATCCCTCTGACCTTCGTATTGACGATGAAACACAGAAATTGCTTCGGAATTAAATACAATTGGCACAATGCCGATTTAAGTACAAAAAGAGTGACTCTTCTTACTGTCTATGTTTTGAACCATTCCTGTGACACTAGTAATAGATTCCGATGCTTCACTTCAGGTTTACTGTATCCAGTTGACCTTCTTATTGACGATGAAGCACAGAAATTGCATCGGAATTAAAGACAAAAGGCACAATGCCGACATAAGTACAAGAAATCAGACTCTTCCTACTGTCTATGTTTTGAACCATTCCTGTGACACTAGTTATAGATTCCGATGCTTCACTTCAGTTTTACTGTATCCCTCTGACCTTCATAATGACGATGAAACACAGAAATTGCATCGGAATTAAATACAAAAGGCACAATGCCGACCCAAGTACAAGAAGACTGGCTCTTCTTACTGTCTATGTTTTGAACCATTCCTGTGAGACTAGATATAGATTCAGATGCTTCACTTCAGGTTTACTGTATCCAGCTGACCTTCTTATTGACGATGAAACACAGAAATTGCATCGGAATTAAATACATAAGGCACAATGCCGACTTAAGTACAAGAAAACTGACTCTTCTTACTGTCTATGTTTTGAACCATTCCTGTGACACTAGTTATGGAATCCGATGCTGCACTTCAGGTTTACTGTATCCCTCTGACCTCCTTATTGACGATGAGACACAGAAATTGCATCTTAATTAAATACAAATAGCACAATGCCGACTTAAGTACAAGAAAACTGACTCTTCTTACTGTCTATGTTTTAACCATTCCTGTGACATTAGTTATAGATTCCGATGCTTCACTTCAGGTTTACTGTATCCCTCTGAGCTTCTTATTGACGATGAAACACAGAAATTGCAACGGAATTAATTACAATAGGCACAATGCCGACTCAAGTACAAGAAGACTGGCTCATCTTACTGTCTTTGTTTTGAACCATTCCTGTGACACTAGCTATAAATTCCTAAGCTTCACTTCAGGTTTACTGTATCCCTCTGACCTTCTTATTGACGATGAAACACAGAAATTGCATCGGAATTATATACAAAAGGCACAATGCCGATTTAAGTACAAGAAGACTGACTCTGCTTACTGTCTATGTTTTGAACCATTCCTGTGACACTAGTTATAGATTCCGATGCTTAACTTTAGGTTCACTGTATCCAGCTGACCATCTTAATGACGATGAAACACAGAAATTGCATCGGAATGAAATACAAATGGCACAATGCCGACTTAAGTACAAGAAGACTGACTCTTCTTACTGTCTATGCTTTGAACCATTCCTGTGACACGAGTTATAGATTCCGATGCTTCACTTCAGTTTTACTGTATCCCTCTGACCTTCTTATTGACGATGAAACACAGAAACTGCATCGGGATTAAATACAAAAGGCACAATGCCGACTAAAGAACAAGAAGACTAACTCTTCTTACTGTCTATGTTTTGAACCATTCCTGTGACACTAGTTATAGATTCCGATGCTTCACTTCAGGTTTACTGTATCCCTCTGACCTTCTTATTGACGATCAAACACAGAAAATTCATCGGAATTAAATACAAAAGGCACAATGCCGACCCAAGTACAAGAAGACCTTCTCTTCTTACTGTCTATGTTTTGAAACATTCCTGTGACACTAGATATAGATTCAGATGCTTCACTTAGGTTTACTGTATCCAGCTGACCTTGTTATTGACGATGAAGCACATAAATTGTATCGGAATTAAATACAAAAGGCACAATGCCGACTAAAGAACAAGAAGACTGACTCTACTTACTGGTTATGTTTTGAAATATTCCTGTGACACTAGTTATAGAATCCGATGCTTCACTTCAGGTTTACTGTATCCAGCAGACCTCCTTATTGACGATGAAACACAGAAATTGCATCGGAATTAAATACATAAGGCACAATGCCGACTTAAGTACAAGAAGATTGACTCTTCCTACTGTCTATGTTTTGAACCATTCCTGTGACACTAGTTATAGATTCAGATGCTTCACTTCAGGTTTACTGTATCCCTCTGACGCTCTTATTGACGATGAAACACAGAAGTTGCATCCGAATTAAATGCAAAAGGCACAATGACGACCCTAGTGCAAGAAGACTGGATCTTCTTACTGTCTATGTTTTGAACCATTTCTGTGACACTAGTTATAGATTCCGATGCTTCCCTTCAGGTTTACTGTATCCCTCTGGCCTTCTTATTGACGAAGAAACACAGAAATTTCATCGTAACTATATTCGAACGGCCCAATGCCGACTTAAGTACAAGAAGACTGACCCTTCCTACTGTCTTTGCTTTGAACCATTCCTGTGACACTAGTTATAGATTCCGATGCTTCACTTCAGGTTTTCTGTATCCCTCTGACCTTCGTATTGACGATGAAACACAGAAATTGCTTCGGAATTAAATACAATTGGCACAATGCCGATTTAAGTACAAAAAGAGGACTCTTCTTACTGTCTATGTTTTGAACCATTCCTGTGACACTAGTAATAGATTCCGATGCTTCACTTCAGGTTTTCTGTATCCAGTTGACCTTCTTATTGACGATGAAGCACAGAAATTGCATCGGAATTAAAGACAAAAAGCACAATGCCGACATAAGTACAAGAAATCAGACTCTTCCTACTGTCTATGTTTTGAACCATTCCTGTGACACTAGTTATAGATTCCGATGCTTCACTTCAGTTTTACTGTATCCCTCTGACCTTCATAATGACGATGAAACACAGAAATTGCATCGGAATTAAATACAAAAGGCACAATGCCGACCTAAGTACAAGAAAACTGACTCTTCTTACTGTTTATGTTTTGAACCATTCCTGTGACACTAGTTACAGATTCCGATGCTTCATTTCAAGTTTACTCTATCCCTGTGACCTTCTTATTGACGATGAAACACAGAAATTGCATTGGAATTAAATACAAAAGGCACAATGCCGACTTAAGTACAAGAAAACTGACTCTTCTTACTGTCCATGATTTGAATCATTGCTGTTACACTAGTTATAGATTCTGATGCTTCACTTTGGTTTTACTGTATCCCTCTGACCTTCATGATCACGATAAAACACGAAAATTGCATCGGAATTAAATACAAAATGCACAATGCCGACTTATGTACAAGAAGACTGACTCTTCTTAATGTCTATGTTTGAACCATTCCTGTGACACTAGTTATAGATTCCGATGCTTCACTTCAGGCTTACTGTATCCCTTTCACTTTCTTATTGACGATGAAACACAGAAATTGCATCTTAATTAAATACAAAAGGCACAATGCCGACTTAAGTACAAGAACACTGACTCTTCTTACTGTCTATGGTTTGAACCATTCCTGTGACACTAGTAATAGATTCCGACGCTTCACTTCAGGTTTACTGTATCCCTCTGACCTTCTTATTGGCGATCAATCACAGAAAATTCATCGGAAATAAATACAAAAGGCACAATGCCGACTCAAGTACAAGAAGACCGGCTCATCTTACTGTCTATGCTTTGAACCATTCCTGTGACACTAGTTATAGATTCCGATGCTTCACTTCAGGTTTACTGTATCCAGAGGACCTTCTTATTGACGATGAAGCACAGAAATTGCATCGGAATTAAATACAAAAGGCACAATGCCGACCTAAGTACAAGAAAACTGACTCTTCTTACTGTTTATGTTTTGAACCATTCCTGTGACACTAGTTATAGATTCCGATGCTTCACTTCAGGTTTACTGTATCCTTCTGACCTTCTTATTAACGATGAAACACAGAAATTGCATCGGAATTAAATACAAAAGGCACAATGCCGACCTAAGTACAAGAAAACTGACTCTTCTTACTGTTTATGTTTTGAACCATTCCTGTGACACTAGTTACAGATTCCGATGCTTCATTTCAAGTTTACTCTATCCCTGTGACCTTCTTATTGACGATGAAACACAGAAATTGCATTGGAATTAAATACAAAAGGCACAACGCCGACTTAAGTACAAGAAAACTGACTCTTCTTACTGTCCATGATTTGAATCATTGCTGTTACACTAGTTATAGATTCTGATGCTTCACTTTGGTTTTACTGTATCCCTCTGACCTTCATGATCACGATAAAACACGAAAATTGCATCGGAATTAAATACAAAATGCACAATGCCGACCTATGTACAAGAAGACTGAGTATTCTTACTGTCTATGGTTGAACCATTCCTGTGACACTAGTTATAGATTCTGATGCTTCACTTCAGGTTTACTGTATCCCTCTGACCTTCTTATTGACGATGAAACACAGAAATTGCATCGAAATTAATTACAAGAGGCGCAATGCCTACTAAAGTACAAGAAGACTGGCTCTTCTTACTGTCTATGTTTTGAATCATATCTGTGACACTAGTTATAGATTCCGATGCTTCACTTCAGGTTTACTGTATCCCCTTCACCTTCTTATTGACGATGAAACACAGAAATTGCATCTTAATAAAATACAAAAGGCACATTACCGGCTTAAGTACAAGAACACTGACTCTTCTTACTGTCTATGGTTTGAACCATTCCTGTGACACTAGTAATAGATTCCGATGCTTCACTTCAGGTTTACTGTATCCCTCTGACCTTCTTATTGACGATCAAACAGAGAAAATTCATCGGAATTAAATACAAAAGGCACAATGCCGACTTAAGTTCAAGAAGACTGACTCTTCTTACTGTCTATGTTTTGAACCATTCCTGTGACACTAGTTATAGATTCCGATGCTTCACGTCAGGTTTACTGTATCCCTCTGACGTTCTTATTGACGATGAAACACAGAAATTGCATCGGAATTAAATACAAAAGGCACAATGCCGACTCAAGTACAAGAAGACTGTCTCTTCTTGCTGTCTATGTTTTGAACCAATTCTGTGACACTAGTTATATATTCCGATGCTTCACTTCAGGTTTACTGTATCCCTCTGACCTTTTTAATGACGAAGAAACACAGATATTGCATCGGAATTAAATACAAAAGCCACAATGCCGACTTAAGTACAAGAAGACTGACCCTTCTTACTGTCTATGCCTTGAACCAATCCTGTGACACTAGTTATAGATTCCCATGCTTCACTTCAGGTTTACTGTATCCAACTGACCTTCTTATTGACGATGAAACACAGAAATTGCATCGGAATTATATACAAAAGGCACAATGCCGACTTAAGTTCAAGAAGACTGACTCTTCTTACTGTCCATGTTTTGAACCATTGCTGTTACACTAGTTATAGATTCCGATGCTTCACTCCAGTTTTACTGTATCCCTCTGACCTTCATAATGACGATGAAACACTTAAATTGAGTCGGAATTAAAGACATAAGGCACAATGCCGACTTATGTACAAGAAGACTGTCTCTTCTTACTCTCAATGTTTGAACCATTCCTGTGACACTACTTATAGATTCCGATGCTTCAGTTCAGGTTTACTGTATCCCTCTGACCTTCTTATTGACGATCAAACACAGAAATTGCATCTTAATTCAATATAAAAGGCACAATGCCGACTTAAGTGCAAGAACACTGACACTTCTTACTGTCTATGGTTTGAACCATTCCTGTGACACTAGTAACAGATTCCGATGCTTCACTTCAGGTTTACTGTATCCCTCTGTCCTTTTTATTGACGAAGAAACACAGATATTGCATCAGAATTAAATACAAAAGGCGCGATGCCCACTTAAGTACAAAAAAACTGTCTCTTCTTACTGCCTATGTTTTGAACCATTCCTGTGACACTAGTTATAGATTCCGATACTTCACTTCAGGTTTACTGTATCCCTCTGAGCTTCTTATTGACGATGAAACACAGAAATTGCATCGGAATTATATACAAAGGGCACAATGCCGGCTTAAGTACAAGAAGACTGACTCTTCTTACTGTCTATGCTTTGAACCATTCCTGTGACACTAGTTATAGATTCCGATGCTTCACTTCAGGTTTACTGTATCCCTCTGACCTTATTATTGACGATGAAGCACAGAAATTAAATCTTAATTAAATACAAAAGGCACAATGCCGACTTCAGTACAAGAACACTGACTCTTCTTACTACCTATGGTTTGAACCATTCCTGTGACACTAGTTATGGATTCTGATGCTTCACTTCAGGTTTACTGTATACCTCTGACCTTCTTATTGACGATGAAACACAGAAAATTCATCGGAATTAAATACAAAAGGCACAATGCCCACATAAGTACAAAAAAACTGTCTCTTCTTACTGTCTATGTTTTGAACCATTCCTGTGACACTAGTTATAGATTCCATTACTTCACTTCAAGTTTACTGTATCCCTCTGACCTTCTTTTTGACGATCAAACTCAGAAAATTCATCGGATTTAAATACAAAAGGCACAATGCCGACCCAAGTACAAGAAGAATGGCTCTTCTTACTGCCTATGTTTTGAACCATTCCTGTGACACTAGATATAGATTCAGATGCTTCACTTCAGGTTTACTGTATCCAGCTGACCTTCGTATTGACGATGAAACACAGAAATTGCATCGGAATTAAATACATAAGGCACAATGCCGACTTAAGTACAAGAAAACTGACTCTTCTTACTGTCTATGTTTTGAACCATTCCTGTGACACTAGTTATGGAATCCGATGCTGCACTTCAGGTTTACTGTATCCCTCGGACCTCCTTATTGACGATGAGACACAGAAATTGCATCTTAATTAAATACAAATAGCACAATGCCGACTTAAGTACAAGAAAACTGACTCTTCTTACTGTCTATGTTTTAACCATTCCTGTGACATTAGTTATAGATTCCGATGCTTCACTTCAGGTTTACTGTATCCCTCTGAGCTTCTTATTGACGATGAAACACAGAAATTGCAACGGAATTAATTACAAAAGGCACAATGCCGACTCAAGTACAAGAAGACTGGCTCATCTTACTGTCTTTGTTTTGAACCATTCCTGTGACACTACCTATAGATTCCTAAGCTTCACTTCAGGTTTACTGTATCCCTCTGACCTTCTTATTGACGATGAAAGACAGAAATTGCATCGGACTTATATACAAAAGGCACAATGCCGATTTAAGTACAAGAAGACTGACTCTGCTTACTGTCTATGTTTCGAACCATTCCTGTGACACTAGTTATAGATTCCGATGCTTAACTTTAGGTTCACTGTATCCAGCTGACCATCTTAATGACGATGAAGCACAGAAATTGCATCGGAATGAAATACAAATGGCACAATGCCGACTTAAGTACAAGAAGACTGACTCTTCTTACTGTCTATGCTTTGAACCATTCCTGTGACACGAGTTATAGATTCCGATGCTTCACTTCAGTTTTACTGTATCCCTCTGACCTTCTTATTGACGATGAAACACAGAAACTGCATCGGGATTAAATACAAAAGGCACAATGCCGACTAAAGAACAAGAAGACTGACTCTTCTTACTGTCTATGTTTTGAACCTTTCCTGTGACACTAGTTATAGATTCCGATGCTTCACTTCAGGTTTACTGTATCCCTCTGACCTTCTTATTGACGATCAAACACAGAAAATTCATCGGAATTAAATACAAAAGGCACAATGCCGACCCAAGTACAAGAAGACTTTCTCTTCTTACTGTCTATGTTTTGAAACATTCCTGTGACACTAGATATAGATTCAGATGCTTCACTTCAGGTTTACTGTATCCAGCTGACCTTCTTATTGACGATGAAGCACATAAATTGTATCGGAATTAAATACAAAAGGCACAATGCCGACTAAAGAACAAGAAGACTGACTCTACTTACTGGTTATGTTTTGAAATATTCCTGTGACACTAGTTATAGAATCCGATGCTTCACTTCAGGTTTACTGTATCCAGCAGACCTCCTTATTGACGATGAAACACAGAAATTGCATCGGAATTAAATACATAAGGCACAATGCCGACTTAAGTACAAGAAGATTGACTCTTCCTACTGTCTATGTTTTGAACCATTCCTGTGACACTAGTTATAGATTCAGATGCTTCACTTCAGGTTTACTGTATCCCTCTGACGCTCTTATTGACGATGAAACACAGAAGTTGCATCCGAATTAAATGCAAATGCACAATGACGACCCTAGTGCAAGAAGACTGGATCTTCTTACTGTCTATGTTTTGAACCATTTCTGTGACACTAGTTATAGATTCCGATGCTTCCCTTCAGGTTTACTGTATCCCTCTGGCCTTCTTATTGACGAAGAAACACAGAAATTGCATCGTAACTATATTCGAAAGGCCCAATGCCGACTTAAGTACAAGAAGACTGACCCTTCCTACTGTCTTTGCTTTGAACCATTCCTGTGACACTAGTTATAGATTCCGATGCTTCACTTCAGGTTTTCTGTATCCCTCTGACCTTCGTATTGACGATGAAACACAGATATTGCTTCGGAATTAAATACAAAAGGCACAATGCCGATTTAAGTACAAAAAGAGTGACTCTTCTTACTGTCTATGTTTTGAACCATTCCTGTGACACTAGTTATAGATTCCGATGCTTCACTTCAGGTTTTCTGTATCCCTCTGACCTTCGTATTGACGATGAAACACAGATATTGCTTCGGAATTAAATACAAAAGGCACAATGCCGATTTAAGTACAAAAAGAGTGACTCTTCTTACTGTCTATGTTTTGAACCATTCCTGTGACACTAGTTATAGATTCCGATGCTTCACTTCAGGTTTACTGTATCCAGTTGACCTTCTTATTGACGATGAAGCACAGAAATTGCATAGAAATTAAATACAAATGGCACAATGCCGACTTAAGTACAAGAAGACTGACTCTTCTTACTGTCTACGTTTTGAACCATTCCTGTGACACTAGTTATAGATTCCGATGCTTCACTTCAGTTTTACCGTATCCCTCTGACCTTCTTATTGACGATGAAACACAGAAATCGCATCGGAATTAAATACAAAAGGCACAATGCCGACTTAAGTACAAGAAGACTGACTCTTTCTACTGTCTATGCTTTGAACCATTCCTGTGACACTAGTTATAGACTCCGATGCTTCACTTCAGGTTTACTGTATCCCTCTGATCTTCTTATTGACGATGAAACACAGAAATTGCATCGGAATAAAATATAAATGGCACAATACCGACTGAAGTACACAAAGACTGACTCTTCTTACTCTCTATGTTTGAAGCATTCCTGTGACACTAGTTACGGATTCCGATGCTTCACTTCAGTTTTACCTTATCCCTCTGACTTTCTTATTGTCGACGAAACACAGAAATTGCATCGGAATTAAGTACAAAAGGCACAAAGCCGACTTAAGTACAAGAAAACTGACTCTTCTTACTGTCTATGTTTTGAACCATTCCTGTGACACTAGTTATAGATTCCGATGCTTCACTTCAAGTGACCTCCTTATTGACGATGAAACACAGAAATTGCATCGGAATGAATTACAAAAGGCAAATTGCCGACTCAAGTACAAGAAGACTGGCTCTTCTTACTGTCTTTGTTTAGAACCATTCCTGTGACACTAGCGATAGATTCCTATGCTTCACTTCAGGTTTACTGTATCCCTCTGACCTTCTTATTGACGATGAAACACAGAAATTGCATCGGAATTATATACAAAAGGCACAATGCCGACTTAAGTACAAGAAGACTGACTCTTCTTACTGTCTATGTTTTGAACCATACCTGTGACACTAGTTATAGATTCCGATGCTTCACTCCAGGTTTACTGTATCCCTCTGACCTTCTTATTGACGATCAAACACAGAAAAATGATCGGAATTATATACAAAAGGCACAATGCCGACTCAAGTACAAGAACACTGGCTCTTCTTACTGTCTATGATTTGAACCATTCCTGTGACACTAGTTATAGATTCCGATGCTTAACTTTAGGTTCACTGTATCCAGCTGACCATCTTATTGACGTTGAAGCACAGAAATTGCGTCGGAATTAAATACAAAAGAACAATGCCGACTTAAGTACAAGAAGACTAACTCTTCTTACTGTCTATGATTTGAACCATTCCTGTGACACGAGTTATAGATTCCGATGCTTCACTTCAGTTTCACTGTATCCCTCTGACCTTCTTATTGACGATGAAACACAGAAACTGCATCGGAATTAAATACAAAAGGCACAATGCCTACTTAAGTTCAAGAAGACTGACTCTTCTTAATGTCTATGATTTGGACCATTCCTGTGACACTAGTTATAGATTCCGGTGCTTTACTTCAGGTTTACTGTACCCAGCTGACCTTCTTATTGACGATGAAACACAGAAATTGCATCGGCATTTTATACAAAAGGCACAATGCCGACTTAAGTACAAAAAGACTGACTCCGCTTACTGTCTATGTTTTGAACCATTCCTGTGACACTAGTTATAGATTATGATGCTTTACGTCTGGTTTACTGTAGTCCTCTGACCTTCTTATTGACGATGAAAGACAGAAATTGCAACTTAATTAAATACAAAAGGCACAATGCCGACTTCAGTACAAGAATACTGACTCTTCTTACTGTCTATGGTTTGAATCATTCCTCTGACACTAGTTATAGATTCCGATGCTTCACTTCAGGTTTACTGTATCCCTCTGACCTTCTTATTGACGATCAAGCACAGAAAATTAATCGGAATTAAATACAAAGGCACTATGCCTACTCAGGTACAAGAGGACTGGCTCTTCTTACTGTCTATGTTTTGAACCATTTCTGTGACACTAGTTATAGATTCCGATGCTTAACTTCAGGTTTACTGTATCCCTCTGACTTTCTTATTGACGAAGATATACAGATATTGCATCGGAATTAAATACAAAAGGCACAATGCCGACTTATGTACAAGAAGACTGACCGATCTTACTGTCTATGTTTTGAACAATTCCTGTGACACTAGTTATAGATTCCGATGCTTCACTTCTGGTTTACTGTATCCATTTCACCTTCTTATTGACGATGAAACACAGAAATTGCATCTTAATTAACTACAGACGGCACAATGCCGACTTCAGTACAAGAACACTGACTCTTCTTACTGTCTATGGTTTGAACCATTCCTGTGACACTAGTTATAGATTCAGATGCTTCACTTCAGGTTTACTGTATCCCTCTGACCCTCTTATTGACGATCAAACACAGAAAATTCATCGGAATTAAATACAAAAGGCACAATGCCGACCCAAGTTCAAGAAGACGGGCTCTTCTTAATGTCTATGTTTTGAACCATTCCTGTGATACTAGATATAGATTCAGATGCTTCACTTCAGGTTTACTGTATCCAGCTGACCTTCTTATCGACGATGAAGCACATAAATTGCATCGGAATTAAATACAAAAGGCACAATGCCGACTAATGAACAAGAAGACTGACTCTACTTATTGTTTATGTTTTGAAATATTCCTGTGACACTAGTTATAGATTCCGATGCTTCACTTCAGGTTTACTGTATCCCTCTGACCTTCTTATTGACGATCAAACACAGAAAATTCATCGGAATTAAATACAAAATTCACAATGCCGACCCAAGTTCAAGAAGACGGGCTCTTCTTAATGTCTATGTTTTGAACCATTCCTGTGATACTAGATATAGATTCAGATGCTTCACTTCAGGTTTACTATTACCAGCTGACCTTCTTATTGTCGATGAAACACAGAAATTGCATCGGAATTAAATACATAAGGCACAATGCCGACTTAAGTACAAGAAAGCTGACTCTTCTTACTGTCTATGTTTAAACCATTCCTGTGACATTAGTTATGGATTCCGATGCTGCACTTCAGGTTTACTGTATCCCTTGGACCCCCTTATTGACGATGAAACACAGAAGTTGCATCCGAATTAAATACAAAAGGCACAATGACGACCCAAGTACAAGAAGACTGGCTCATCTTACTGTCTATGTTTTGCACCATTACTGTGACACTAGTTATAGATTCCGATGCTTCCCTTCAGGTATACTGTATCCCTCTGACCTTCTTATTGACGATGAAACACAGAAATTCAATCGGAATTATATACAAAAGGCACAATGCCGACTTAAGTACAAGAAAACTGACTCTTCTTACTGTCTATGTTTTGAAGAATTCCTGTGACACTAGTTATAGATTCCGATGCTTCACTTCAGGTTTTCTGTATCCCCCTGACCTTCTTATTCACGATGAAACACAGAAATTGCATCGGAATTAATTACAAAAGGCACAATGCCGACTCAAGTACAAGAAGACTGGCTCTTCTTACTGTCTTTGTTTTGAACCATTCCTGTGACACTAGCTATAGATTCCTATGCTTCACTTCAGGTTTACTGTATCCCTCTGACCTTCTTATTGACGATGAAACACAGAAATTCAATCGGAATTATATACAAAAGGCAGAATGCCGACTTAAGTACAAGAAGACTGACTCTTCTTACTGTCTATGTTTTGAACCATTCCTGTGACACTAGTTATAGATTCCGATGCTTCACTTCAGGATAACTGCATCCCTCTGACCTTCTTATTGACGATCAAACACAGAAAATTGATCGGAATTATATACAAAAGGCACAATGCCGACTCAAGTACAAGAAGACTGGCTCCTCTTACTGTCTATGATTTGAACCATTCCTGTGACACTAGTTATAGATTCCGAAGCTTAACTTCAGGTTCACTGTATCCAGCTGACCATCTTATTGACGATGAAGCACAGAAATTGCATTGGAATTAAATACAAAAGGCACAATGCCGACTTAAGTACAAGAAGACTGACTCTTCTTACTGTCTATGTTTTGAACCATTCCTGTGACACTAGTTATAGATTCCGATGCTTCACGTCAGTTTTACTGTATCCCTCTGACCTTCTTATTGACGATGAAACACAGAAACTACATCGGAATTAATTACAAAAGGCACAATGCCGACTTAAGTTCAAGAAGACTGACTCTTCTTAATGTCTATGTTTTGGACCATTCCTGTGTCACTAGTTATAGATTCCGATGCTTTACTTCAGGTTTACTGTACCCAGCTGACCTTCTTATTGACGATGAAACACAGAAATTGCATCGGCATTTTATACCAAAGGCACAATGCCGACTTAAGTACAAGAAGACTGACTCTTCTTACTGTCTATGCTTTGAATCATTCCTGTAACACTAGTTATATTATTACGATGCTTTTCGTCTGGTTTACTGTAGTCCTCTGACCTTCTTATTGACGATGAAACACAGAAATTGCATCTTAATTAAATACAAATGGCACAATGCCGACTTCAGTACAAGAATACTGACTCTTCTTACTGTCTATGGTTTGAACCATTCCTCTGACACTAGTTATAGGTTTCGATGCTTCACTTCAGGATTACTGTATCCCTCTAACCCTCTTATTGACGATCAAGCACAGAAAATTCATCGGAATTAAATAAAAAGGCACAATGCCAACTCAAGCACAAGAAGACTGGCTCTTCTTACTGTCTATGATTTGAACCATTTCTGTGACACTAGTAATAGATTCCGATGCTTCACTTCAGGCTTGCAGTATCCCTCTGACCTTCTTATTGACTAAGATATACAGATATTGCATCGGAATTAAATACAAAAGTCACAATGCCGACTTAAGTACAAGAAGACTTACCCTTCTTACTGTCTATGTTTTGAACCATTCCTGTGACACTAGTTACAGATTCCGATGCTTCACTTCAGGTTTACTGTATCCCTCTGAACTTCTTATTGACGATGAAACACAGAAATTGCATCGGAATTATGTACAAAAGTCAGAATGCCGACTTCAGTACAAGAAGACTGACTCTTCTCACTGACTATGTTTTGAACCATTCCTGTGACACTAGTTAAAGATTCCGATGCTTCACTTCAGGCTTACAGTATCCCTCTGACCTTCTTATTGACTAAGATATTCAGATATTGCATCGGAATTAAATACAAAAGCCACAATGACGACCCAAGTACAAGAAGACTGGCTCTTCTTACTGTCTATGTTTTGAACCATTTCTGTGACACTAGTTATAGATTCCGATGCTTCCCTTCTGGTTTACTGTATCCCTCTGACCTTCTTATTGACGAAGAAACACAGAAATTGCATCGTAATCATATTCAAAAGGCCCAATGCCGACTTAAGTACAAGAAGACTGACCCTTCCTACTGTAATTGTTTTGAACCATTCCTGTGACACTAGTTATAGATTCCGATGCTTCACTTCAGGTTTAGTGTATCCCTCTGACCTACGTATTGACGATGAAACACAGAAATTGCATCGGAATTAAATACAAAATGCACAAAGCCGACTTAAGTACAAAAAGAGTGACTCTTCTTACTGTCTATGTTTTGAACCATTCCTGTGACACTAGTTATAGATTCCGATGCTTCACTTCAGGTTTTCTGTATCCCTCTGACCTCCTTATTGATGATGCAACACAGAAATTGCATCTTAATTAAATACAAATGGCACAATGCAGACTTAAGTACAAAAAGACTGACTGTTCTTACTGTCAATGTTTCTACCATTCCTGTGACACTAGTTATAGATTCCGATGCTTCACTTCAGGTTTACTGTATCCCTCTGATCTTCTTTTGACGATGAAACACAGAAATTGCATCAGAATTAAATATAAAAGGCACAATGCCGACTTAAGAACACAAAGACTGACTCTTCTTACTCTCTATGTTTGAACCATTCCTGTGACACTAGTTATAGATTATGATGCTTTACGTCTGGTTTACTGTAGTCCTCTGACCTTCTTATTGACGATGAAACACAGAAATTGCATCTTAATTAAATACAAAATTCACAATGCCGACTTCAGTACAAGTATACTGACTCTTCTTACTGTCTATGGTTTGAATCATTCCTCTGACACTAGTTATAGATTCCGTTGCTTCACTTCAGGTTTACTGTATCCCTCTGACCTTCTTATTGACGATCAGGCACAGAAAATTCATCGGAATTAAATACAAAAGGGACAATGCCAACTCAGGTACAAGAGGACTGGCTCTTCTTACTGTCTATGTTTTGAACCATTTCTGTGACACTAGTTATAGATTCCGATGCTTAACTTCAGGTTTACAGTATCCCTCTGACCTTCGTATTGACGAAGATATACAGATATTGCATCGGAATTAAATACAAAAGGCACAATGCCGACTTAAGTACAAGAAGACTGACACTTCTTACTGTCTATGCTTTGAACCATCCCTGTGACACTAGTTATAGATTCCGATGCTTCACTTCATGTTTACTGTATCCATTTCACCTTGTTATAGGCGATGAAACACAGAAATTGCATCTTAACTAAATACAGACGGCACAATGCCGACTTAAGTACAAGAAGATTGACTCTTCTTACTGTCTATGTTTTGAACCATTCCTGTGACACTAGTTTAGATTCCGATGCTTCACATCAGGTTTACTGTATCCCTCTGACCTTATTAATGACGATGAAACACAGATATTAAATTTTATTTAAATACAAAAGGCACAATGCTGACTTCAGTACAAGAACACTGACTCTTCTTACTGTCTACGGTTTGAACCATTCCTGTGACACTAATTATAGATTCCGATGCTTCACTTCAGGTTTACTGTATCCCTCTGACCTACGTATTGACGAAGATATACAGATATTGCATCGGAATTAAATACAAAAGGCACAATGCCGACTTAAGTACAAGAAATCTGACTCTTCTTACTGTCTATGGTTTGAACCATTCCTGTGACACTAGTTATGGATTCCGATGCTGCACTTCAGGTTTACTGTATCCCTCTGACCTTCTTATTGACGATGAAACACACAAATTTCAGCGGAAAATAAATACAAAAGGCACAATGCCGACTTAAGTACAAGAAGATTGACTCTTCCTACTGTCAATGTTTTGAACCATTCCTGTGACACTAGTTATAGATTCCGATGCTTCACTTCAGGTTTACTGTATCCCTCTGACGCTCTTATTGACGATGAAACACAGAAGTTGCATCCGAATTAAATACAAAAGGCACAATGACGACCCAAGTACAAGAAGACTGGCTCTTCTTACTGTCTATGTTTTGAACCATTACTGTGACACTAGTTATAGATTCCGACGCTTCCGTTCAGGTTTACTGTATCCCTTTGAACTTCTTATTGACGACAAAACACAGAAATTGCATCTGAATTAAATACAAAATGCACAATGCCGACTTAAGTACAAGAAGACTGACTCCTCCTACTGTCTATGTTTTGAACCATTGCTGTGACACTAGTTTTAGATTCCGATGCTTCACTTCAGGTTTTCTGTATGCCTCTGACCTCCCTATTGACGATGAAACACAGAAATTACATCTTAATTAAATACAAAAGGCACAATGCCAACTTAAGTACAAGAAGACTGACTCTTCTTACTGTCAATGCTTTCTTCCATTCCTGTGACACTAGTTATAGATTCCGATGCTTCACTTCAGGTTTACTGTATCCCTCTGATCATCTTATTGTCGATGAAACACAGAAATTGCATCGGAATTAAATACAAAGGGCACAATGCCGACTCAAGTACAAGAAGACTGGCTCCCCTTACTGTCTATGGTTTGAACCATTCCTGTGACACTAGTTATAGATTCCGATGCTTAACTTCAGGTTCACTGTATCCAGCTGACCATCTTATTGACGATGAAGCACAGAAATTGCATCGGAATTAAATACAAAAGGCACAATGCCGACTTAAGTACAAGAAGACTGACTCTTCTTACTGTCTATGTTTTGAACCATTCCTGTGACACTAGTTATAGATTCCGATGCTTCACGTCAGTTTTACTGTATCCCTCTGACCTTCTTATTGACGATGAAACACGGAAACTACATCGGAATTAAATACAAAAGGCACAAAGCCGACTTAAGTTCAAGAAGACTGACTCTTCTTAATGTCTATGCTTTGAACCATTCCTGTAACACTAATTATAGATTACGATGCTTCACTTCAGGTTTACTGTATCCCTCTGACCTGCTTATTGACGATCAAGCACAGAAAATTCATCGGAATTAAATACAAAAGGCACAATGCCGACTTCAGTACAAGAAGACTGACTCTTCTCACTGTCTATGGTTTGAACCATTCCTGTGACACTAGTTATTGATTCCGATGCTTCACTTCAGGTTCACTGTATCCCTCTGACATTCTTATTGACGATGAAACACAGAAATTGCATCTTAATTAAATACAAAAGGCACAATGCCGACTGAAGTACAAGAATTCAGACTCTTCGTATTGTCTATATTTTGAACCATCCCTGTGACACTAGTTATAGATTCCGATGCTTCACTCCAGGTTTGCTGTATCCCTTGGACCTTCTTATTTACGATGAAACACAGAAATTGCATCAGAATGTAATTGGAAAGGCATAATACCGACTTAAGTACAAGAAAACTGACTCGTCTAACTGTTTATGTTTTGAACCATTCCTGTGACACTAGTTAAAGGTTCCGATGCTTCACTTCAGATTTACTGTATCCCTGTGACCTTCTTATTGACGACGAATCATAGAAATTGCTTCGGAATTAAATACAAAAGGCAGAATGCCGACAGAAGTACAAGTAAACTGACACTTCTTACTGTCTATGTTTTGAACCATTCCTGTGACACTAGTTATAGATTCCAATGCTTCACTTCAGGTTAACTGTATCCACCTGACCTTCTTATTGACGATGAAACACAGAAAGTGCATCGGAATTAAATACAAAAGGCAGTATGCCGATTGAAGTACAAGAAGACTGACTCTATCTATTGTCTATGTTTTGAATCATTCCGATGACACTAGTTATAGATTCCGATGCTTCACTTCAGGTTTACTGTATCCCTCTGACCTTCTTATTGACGATGAAACACAGAAATTGCATCGGAATTAAATACAAAAGGCACAAAGCCGACTTAAGTGCAAGAAAACTGACTCTTCTTACTGTCTATGTTTTGAACCATTCCTGTGACACTAGTTATAGATTCCGATGCTTCACTTCCGGTTTACTGTATCCCTCTGACCTTCTTAGTGACGAAGAAACACAGAAATTGCATCGTAATTATATTCAAAAGGCCCAATGCCGACTTAAGTACAATAAGACTGACTCTCCTACTGTCTTTGTTTTGAACCATTCCTGTGACACTATTTATAGATTCCGATGCTTCACTTCAGGTTTACTGTATCCCTCTGACCTTCGTATTGACGATGAAACACAGAAATTGCATTGGAATTAAATACAAAAGGCACAATGCCGACTTAAGTACAAAAAGAGTGATTCTTCTTACTGTCTACGTTTTGAACCACTCCTGTGACACTAGTTATAGATTCCGATGCTTCACTTCAGTTTTACTGTATCCCTCTGACCTTCTTATTGACAATGAAACACAGATATTGCATCGTAATTAAATACAAGAGGCACAATGCCGACTTAAGTACAAGAAGACTGACTCTTCCTACTGTCTATGTTTTGAACCATTCCTGTGACACTAGTTTTAGATGCCGATGCTTCACTTCAGGTTTTCTGTATCCCTCTGATCTTCTTATTGACGATGAAACACAGAAATTGCACCGGAATTAAATACAAAAGGCACAAAGCCGACTTAAGTACAAGAAAACTGACTCTTCTTACTGTCTATGTTTTGAACCATTCCTGTGACACTAGTTATAGATTCCGATGCTTCACTTCAGGTTTACTGTATCCCTCTGACCTCCTTATTGACGATGAAACACAGAAAATGCATCGGAATTAATTACAAAAGCCACAATGCCGACTCAAGTACAAGAAGACTGGCTCTTCTTACTGTCTTTGTTTGAACCATTCCTGTGACACTAGCTATAGATTCCTATGCTTCTCTTCAGGTTTACTGTATCCCTCTGACCTTCTTATTGACGATGAAACACAGAAATTGAATCGGAATTATATACAAAAGGCACAATGCCGACTTAAGTACAAGAAGACTGACTCTTCTTACTGTCTATGTTTTGAACCATTCCTGTGACACTAGTTATATATTCCGATGCTTCACTTCAGGTTAACTGTATCCCTCTGACCTTCTTATTGACGATCAAACACAGGAAATTGATCGGAATTATATACAAAAGGCACAATGCCGACTCAAGTACAAGAAGACTGGCTCCCCTTTCTGTCTATGATTTGAACCATTCCTGTGACACTAGTTATAGATTACGATGCTTAACTTCAGGTTCACTGTATCCAGCTGACCATCTTATTGACGATGATGCACAGAAATTGCATGGGAATTAAATACAAAAGGCACAATGCCGACTTAAGTACAAGAAGACTGACTCTTCTTACTGTCTATGTTTTGAATCATTCCTGTGACACTAGTTATAGATTCCGATGCTTCACTTCGGGCTTACTGTATCCCTCTGACCTTCTTATTGACTAAGATATACAGAGATTGCTTCGGAAATAAATACATAAGGCACAATGCCGACTTAAGTACAAGAAGACTTACCCTTCTTACTGTCTATGATTTGAACCATTTCTGTGATACTAGTTACAGATTCCGATGCTTCACTTCAGGTTTACTGTATCCCTTGGACCTTCTTATTGACGACGAATGATAGAAATTGCATCGGAATTAAATACAAAAGGCACAATGCCGACATAAGTACAAGTAAACTGACACTTCTTACTGTCTATGTTTTGAACCATTCCTGTGACACTAGTTATAGATTCCAATGCTTCACTTCAGTTTTACTGTATAACTCTGACATTCTTATTGACGATGAAACACAGAAATTGCATCGGAATTATATACAAAAGTCAGAATGCCGACTTCAGTACAAGAAGACTGACTCTTCTCACTGTCTATGTGTTGAACCATTCCTGTGACACTAGTTATTGATTCCGATGCTTCACTTCAGGTTTACTGTATAACTCTGACATTCTTATTGACGATGAAACACAGAAATTGCATCTTAATTAAAAACAAAAGGCACAATGCCGACTTAAGTACAAGAATTCTGACTCTTCGTACTGTCTATATTTTGAACCATCCCTGTGACACTAGTTACAGATTCTGATGCTTCACTCCAGGTTTGCTGTATCCCTTGGACCTTCTTATGTACGCTGAAACACAGAAATTGCATCAGAATGTAATTGGAATGGCACAATCCCGACTTAAGTACAAGAAAACTGACTCGTCTTACTGCTTATGTTTTGAACCATTCCTGTGACACTAGTTAATGTTTCCGATGCTTCACTTCAGGTTTACTGTATCCCTGTGACCTTCATATTGACGACGAATGATAGAAATTGCATCGGAATTAAATACAAAAGGCACAATGCCGACATAAGTACAAGTAAACTGACACTTCTTACTGTCTATGTTTTGAACCATTCCTGTGACACTAGTTATAGATTCCAATGCTTCACTTCAGGTTTACTGTATCCCCCTGACCTTCTTATTGACGATGAAACACAGAAATTGCATCGGAATTAAATACAAAAGGCAGTATGCCGATTGAAGTACAAGAAGAATGACTCTATCTATTGTCTATGTTTTGAATCATTCCGATGACACTAGTTATAGATTCCGATGCTTCACTTCAGGTTTACTGTATCCCTCTGACGCTCTTATTGACTATGAAACACAGAAGTTGCATCCGAATTAAATACAAGAGGCACAATGACGACCCAAGTACAAGAAGACTGGCTTTTCTTACTGTCTATGTTTTGAACCATTTCTGTGACACTAGTTATGGATTCCGATGCTTCCCTTCAGGTTTACTGTATCCCTCGGACCTTCTTATTGACGAAGAATCACAGAAATTGCATCGGAATTATATTCAAAAGGCCCAATGCCGACTTAAGTACAAGAAGACTGACCCTTCCTACTTTCTTTGTTTTGAACCATTCCTGTGACACTAGTAATAGATTCCGATGCTTCAGTTCAGGTGTATTGTATACCTCTGACCTTCTTATTGACGATCAAACACAGAAAATGCATCGGAATTATATACAAATGGCACAATGCCGACTCAAGTACAAGAAGACTGGCTCTTCTTACTGTCTATGTTTTGAACCATTCCTGTGACACTAGTTATAGATTCCGATGCTTCAATTCAGGTTTACTGTATCCAGCTGACCTTCTTGTTGACGATGAAGCACAGAAATTGCATAGGAATCAAATAGAAATGGCACAATGCCGACTTAAGTACAAGAAGACTGACTCTTCTTACTGTCTACGTTTTGAACCATTCCTGTGACACTAGTTATTGATTCCGATGCTTCACTTCAGGTTTACTGTATAACTCTGACATTCTTATTGACGATGAAACACAGAAATTGCATCTTAATTAAAAACAAAAGGCACAATGCCGACTTAAGTACAAGAATTCTGACTCTTCGTACTGTCTATATTTTGAACCATCCCTTTGACACTAGTTACAGATTCTGATGCTTCACTCCAGGTTTGCTGTATCCCTTGGACCTTCTTATGTACGCTGAAACACAGAAATTGCATCAGAATGTAATTGGAATGGCACAATCCCGACTTAAGTACAAGAAAACTGACTCGTCTTACTGTTTATGTTTTGAACCATTCCTGTGACACTAGTTAATGTTTCCGATGCTTCACTTCAGGTTTACTGTATCCCTGTGACCTTCTTATTGACGACGAATGATAGAAATTGCATCGGAATTAAATACAAAAGGCACAATGCCGACATAAGTACAAGTAAACTGACACTTCTTACTGTCTATGTTTTGAACCATTCCTGTGACACTAGTTATAGATTCCATTGCTTCACTTCAGGTTTACTGTAACCCCCTGACCTTCTTATTGACGATGAAACACAGAAATTGCATCGGAATTAAATACAAAAGGCAGTATGCCGATTGAAGTACAAGATGAATGACTCTATCTATTGTCTATGTTTTGAATCATTCCGATGACACTAGTTATAGATTCCGATGCTTCACTTCAGGTTTTCTGTATCCCTCTGACCTCCTTATTGACGATGAAACACAGAAATTGCATCTTAATTAAATACAGAAGGCACAATGCCGACTTAAGTACAAGAAGACTGACTCTTCTTACTGTCAATGTTTCTACCATTCCTGTGACACTAGTTATAGATCCCGATGCTTCACTTCAGGTTTACTGTATCCCTCTGATCTTCTTATTGACGATGAAACACAGAAATTGCATCGGAATTAAATATAAAAGGCACAATGCCGACATAAGTACACAAAGGCTGACTCTTCTTACTCTCTATGTTTGAACCATTCCTGTGATACTAGTTATGGATTCCGATGCTTCACTTCAGGTTCACTGTATAACTCTGACCTTCTTATTGTCGACGAAACACAGAAATTGCACCGGAATTGAATACAAAAGGCACAAAGCCGACTTAAGTACAAGAAGACTGACTCTTCTTACTGTCTATGTTTTGAACCATTTCTGTGACACTAGTTATAGATTCCGAAGCTTCACTTCAGGTTTACTGTATCCCTCTGATCTCCTTATTGACGATGAAACACAGAAATTGCATCGGAATTAATTACAAAAGGCACAATGCCGACTCAAGTACAAGAAGACTGGCTCTTCTTACTGTATTTGTTTTGAACCATTCCTGTGACACTAGCTATAGATTCCTATGCTTCACTTCAGGTTTACTGTATCCCTCTGACCTTCTTATTGACGATGAAACACAGAAATTGCATCGGAATTATATACAAAAGGCACAATGCCGACTTATGTACAAGAGGACTGACTCTTCTTACTGTCAATGTTTTGAACCATTCCTGTGACACTAGTTATAGATTCCGATGCTTCCCTTCAGGGTTACTGTATCCCTCTGACCTTCTTATTGACGATCAAACACAGAAAATTGATCGGAATTATATACAAAAGGCACAATGCCGACTCAAGTACAAGAAGACTGGCTCTTCTTACTGTATTTGTTCTGAACCATTCCTGTGACACTAGTTATAGATTCCGATGCTTCACTTCAGTTTTACTGTATCCCTCTGACCTTCTTGTTGACGATGAAACACAGAAACTGCATCGGAATTAAATACAAAAGGCACAATGCCGACTTATGTTCAAGAAGACTGACTCTTCTTAATGTCTATGATTTGGACCATTCCTGTGTCACTAGTTATAGATTCCGATGCTTTACTTCAGGTTTACTGTACCCAGCTGACCTTCTTATTGACGATGAAACACAGAAATTGCATCGGCATTTTATACAAAAGGCACAATGCCGACTTAAGTACAAGAAGACTGACTCTTCTTACTGTCTATGTTTTGAACCATTCCTGTGACACTAGTTATAGATTATGATGCTTTACGTCTGCTTTACTGCAGTCCTCTGACCTTCTTATTGACGATGAAACACAGAAATTGCGTCTTAATTAAATACAAAACGCACAATGCCGACTTCAGTACAAGAATACTGACTCTTCTTACTGTGTATGGTTTGAATCATCCCTCTGACACTAGTTATACATTCCGATGCTTCAATTCAGGTTTACTGTATCCCTCTGACCTTCTTATTGATGATCAAGCACAGAAAATTCATCGGAATTAAATACAAAAGGCACAATGCCAACACAGGTACAAGAAGATGGCTCTTCTTACTGTCTATGTTTTGAACCATTTCTGTGACACAAGTTATAGATTCCGATGCTTCACCTCAGGTTCACTGTATCCCTCTGACCTTCTTATTGACGATCAAGCACAGAAAATTCATCGGAATTAAATACAAAAGGCACAATGCCAACTCAGGTACAAGAGGACTGGCTCTTCTTACTGTCTATGTTTTGAACCATTTCTGTGACACTAGTTATAGATTCCGATGCTTAACTTCAAGTTTACTGTATCACTCTGACCTTCTTATTGATGAAGATATACAGATATTGCATCGGAATTAAATACAAAAGGCTCAATACCGACTTAAGTACAAGAAGACTGACCCTTCTTACTGTCTATGTTTTGAACCATTCCTGTGACACTAGTTATAGATTCCGATGCTTCACTTCAGGATTACTGTATCCATTTCACCTTCTTATTGACGATGAAACACAGAAATTGCATCTTAATTAAATACAGACGCCACAATGCCGACTTAAGTACAAGAAGATTGACTCTTCTTACTGTCTATGTTTTGAACCATTCCTGTGACACTAGTTATAGATTCCGATGCTTCACATCAGGTTTACTGTATCCCTGTGACATTATTATTGACGATGAAACACAGATATTAAATCTTAATTAAATACAAAAGGCACAATGCCGACTTCAGCAGAAGAACACTGACTCTTCTTACTGTCTATGGTTTGAACCATTCCTGTGACACTAGTTATAGATTCCGATGCTTCACTTCATGTTTACTGTATCCATTTCACCTTGTTATAGGCGATGAAACACAGAAATTGCATCTTAACTAAATACAGACGCCACAATGCCGACTTAAGTACAAGAAGATTGACTCTTCTTACTGTCTATGTTTTGAACCATTCCTGTGACACTAGTTATAGATTCCGATGCTTCACATCAGGTTTACTTTATCCCTGTGACATTATTATTGACGATGAAACACAGATATTAAATCTTAATTAAATACAAAAGGCACAATGCCGACTTCAGTAGAAGAACACTGACTCTTCTTACTGTCTATGTTTTGAACCATTCCTGTGACACTACATATAGATTCAGATGCTTCACTTCAGGTTTACTGTATCCAGCTGACCTTCTTATTGACGATGAAGCACATAAATTGCATCGGAATTAAATACAAAAGGCACAATGCCGACTAATGAACAAGAAGACTGACCCTACTTACTGTTTATGTTTTGAAATATTCCTGTGACACTAGTTGTAGATTCCGATGTTTAACGTCAGGTTTACTATTACCAGCTGACCTTCTTGTTGACGATGAAACACAGAAATTGCATCGGAATTAAATACATAAGGCACAATGCCGACTTAAGTACAAGAAAGCTGTCTCTTCCTACTGTCTATGCTTTGAACCATTCCTGTGACACTAGTTATAGATTCCGATGCTTAACTTTAGGTTCACTGTATCCAGCTCACCATCTTATTGACGATGAAGCACAGGAATTACATCGGAATTAAATACAAAAGGC
The DNA here is from genome assembly GCF_021461385.2 of Schistocerca piceifrons. NCBI lineage: Eukaryota > Metazoa > Arthropoda > Insecta > Orthoptera > Acrididae > Schistocerca > Schistocerca piceifrons. The sequence continues at coordinate 133,317 of NW_025727787.1, forward strand.
ACAATGCCGACTTAAGTTCAAGAAGACTGACTCTCCTTAATGTCTATGATTTGGACCATTAATGTGACACTAGTTATAGATTCCGATGCTTTACTTTAGGTTTACTGTACCCAGCTGACCTTCTTGTTGACGATGAAACACAGAAATTGTACCGGCATTTTATACTAAAGGCACAATGCCGACTTAAGTACAAGAAGACTGACTCTTCTAACTGTCTATGTTTTGAACCATTCCTGTGACACTAGTTATAGATTATGATGCTTTACGTCTGGTTTACTGTAGTCCTCTGACCTTCTTATTGACGATGAAACACAGAAATTGCATCTTAATTAAATACAAAAGGCACAATGCCGACTTAAGTACAAGAAGACTGACTCTTCTTACTGTCTATGTTTTGAACCATTCCTGTGACACTAGTTATAGATTATGATGCTTTACGTCTGGTTTACTGTAGTCCTCTGACTTTCTTAATGACGATGAAACACAGAAATTGCATCTTAATTAAATACATAAGGCACAATGCCGACTTAAGTACAAGAAAGCTGACTCTTCTTACTGTCTATGTTTTGAACCATTCCTGTGACACTACTTATGGATTCCGATGCTGCACTTCAGGTTTACTGTATCCCTCTGACCTTCTTATTGACGATGAAACAAATAAATTGCAGCGGAAAATAAATACAAAAGGCACAATGCCAACTAATGAACAAGAAGAATGACTCTACTTACTGTTTATGTTTTGAAATATTCCTGTGACACTAGTTATAGATTCCGATGCTTCACTTCAGGTTTACTATTACCAGCTGACCATCTTATTGACGATGAAGCACAGAAATTACATCGGAATTAAATACAAAAGGCACAATGCCGACTTAAGTTCAAGAAGACTGACTCTTCTTAATGTCTATGATTTGGACCATTCCTGTGATACTAGTTATGGATTCCGATGCTTCACTTCAGGTTCACTGTATAACTCTGACCTTCTTATTGTCGACGAAACACAGAAATTGCACCGGAATTGAATACAAAAGGCACAAAGCCGACTTAAGTACAAGAAGACTGACTCTTCTTACTGTCTATGTTTTGAACCATTTCTGTGACACTAGTTATAGATTCCGAAGCTTCACTTCAGGTTTACTGTATCCCTCTGATCTCCTTATTGACGATGAAACACAGAAATTGCATCGGAATTAATTACAAAAGGCACAATGCCGACTCAAGTACAAGAAGACTGACTCTTCTTACTGTATTTGTTTTGAACCATTCCTGTGACACTAGCTATAGATTCCTATGCTTCACTTCAGGTTTACTGTATCCCTCTGACCTTCTTATTGACGATGAAACACAGAAATTGCATCGGAATTATATACAAAAGGCACAATGCCGACTTATGTACAAGAGGACTGACTCTTCTTACTGTCAATGTTTTGAACCATTCCTGTGACACTAGTTATAGATTCCGATGCTTCCCTTCAGGGTTACTGTATCCCTCTGACCTTCTTATTGACGATCAAACACAGAAAATTGATCGGAATTATATACAAAAGGCACAATGCCGACTCAAGTACAAGAAGACTGGCTCTTCTTACTGTATTTGTTCTGAACCATTCCTGTGACACTAGTTATAGATTCCGATGCTTCACTTCAGTTTTACTGTATCCCTCTGACCTTCTTATTGACGATGAAACACAGAAACTGCATCGGAATTAAATACAAAAGGCACAATGCCGACTTATGTTCAAGAAGACTGACTCTTCTTAATGTCTATGATTTGGACCATTCCTGTGTCACTAGTTATAGATTCCGATGCTTTACTTCAGGTTTACTGTACCCAGCTGACCTTCTTATTGACGATGAAACACAGAAATTGCATCGGCATTTTATACAAAAGGCACAATGCCGACTTAAGTACAAGAAGACTGACTCTTCTTACTGTCTATGTTTTGAACCATTCCTGTGACACTAGTTATAGATTATGATGCTTTACGTCTGCTTTACTGCAGTCCTCTGACCTTCTTATTGACGATGAAACACAGAAATTGCGTCTTAATTAAATACAAAACGCACAATGCCGACTTCAGTACAAGAATACTGACTCTTCTTACTGTGTATGGTTTGAATCATCCCTCTGACACTAGTTATACATTCCGATGCTTCAATTCAGGTTTACTGTATCCCTCTGACCTTCTTATTGATGATCAAGCACAGAAAATTCATCGGAATTAAATACAAAAGGCACAATGCCAACACAGGTACAAGAAGATGGCTCTTCTTACTGTCTATGTTTTGAACCATTTCTGTGACACTAGTTATAGATTCCGATGCTTCACCTCAGGTTCACTGTATCCCTCTGACCTTCTTATTGACGATCAAGCACAGAAAATTCATCGGAATTAAATACAAAAGGCACAATGCCAACTCAGGTACAAGAGGACTGGCTCTTCTTACTGTCTATGTTTTGAACCATTTCTGTGACACTAGTTATAGATTCCGATGCTTAACTTCAAGTTTACTGTATCACTCTGACCTTCTTATTGATGAAGATATACAGATATTGCATCGGAATTAAATACAAAAGGCTCAATACCGACTTAAGTACAAGAAGACTGACCCTTCTTACTGTCTATGTTTTGAACCATTCCTGTGACACTAGTTATAGATTCCGATGCTTCACTTCAGGATTACTGTATCCATTTCACCTTCTTATTGACGATGAAACACAGAAATTGCATCTTAATTAAATACAGACGCCACAATGCCGACTTAGGTACAAGAAGATTGACTCTTCTTACTGTCTATGTTTTGAACCATTCCTGTGACACTAGTTATAGATTCCGATGCTTCACATCAGGTTTACTGTATCCCTGTGACATTATTATTGACGATGAAACACAGATATTAAATCTTAATTAAATACAAAAGGCACAATGCCGACTTCAGCAGAAGAACACTGACTCTTCTTACTGTCTATGGTTTGAACCATTCCTGTGACACTAGTTATAGATTCCGATGCTTCACTTCATGTTTACTGTATCCATTTCACCTTGTTATAGGCGATGAAACACAGAAATTGCATCTTAACTAAATACAGACGCCACAATGCCGACTTAAGTACAAGAAGATTGACTCTTCTTACTGTCTATGTTTTGAACCATTCCTGTGACACTAGTTATAGATTCCGATGCTTCACATCAGGTTTACTTTATCCCTGTGACATTATTATTGACGATGAAACACAGATATTAAATCTTAATTAAATACAAAAGGCACGTGCCGACTTCAGTAGAAGAACACTGACTCTTCTTACTGTCTATGTTTTGAACCATTCCTGTGACACTACATATAGATTCAGATGCTTCACTTCAGGTTTACTGTATCCAGCTGACCTTCTTATTGACGATGAAGCACATAAATTGCATCGGAATTAAATACAAAAGGCACAATGCCGACTAATGAACAAGAAGACTGACCCTACTTACTGTTTATGTTTTGAAATATTCCTGTGACACTAGTTGTAGATTCCGATGTTTAACGTCAGGTTTACTATTACCAGCTGACCTTCTTGTTGACGATGAAACACAGAAATTGCATCGGAATTAAATACATAAGGCACAATGCCGACTTAAGTACAAGAAAGCTGTCTCTTCCTACTGTCTATGCTTTGAACCATTCCTGTGACACTAGTTATAGATTCCGATGCTTAACTTTAGGTTCACTGTATCCAGCTCACCATCTTATTGACGATGAAGCACAGGAATTACATCGGAATTAAATACAAAAGGCACAATGCCGACTTAAGTTCAAGAAGACTGACTCTCCTTAATGTCTATGATTTGGACCATTCCTGTGACACTAGTTATAGATTCCGATGCTTTACTTTAGGTTTACTGTACCCAGCTGACCTTCTTGTTGACGATGAAACACAGAAATTGTACCGGCATTTTATACTAAAGGCACAATGCCGACTTAAGTACAAGAAGACTGACTCTTCTAACTGTCTATGTTTTGAACCATTCCTGTGACACTAGTTATAGATTATGATGCTTTACGTCTGGTTTACTGTAGTCCTCTGACCTTCTTATTGACGATGAAACACAGAAATTGCATCTTAATTAAATACAAAAGGCACAATGCCGACTTAAGTACAAGAAGACTGACTCTTCTTACTGTCTATGTTTTGAACCATTCCTGTGACACTAGTTATAGATTATGATGCTTTACGTCTGGTTTACTGTAGTCCTCTGACTTTCTTAATGACGATGAAACACAGAAATTGCATCTTAATTAAATACATAAGGCACAATGCCGACTTAAGTACAAGAAAGCTGACTCTTCTTACTGTCTATGTTTTGAACCATTCCTGTGACACTACTTATGGATTCCGATGCTGCACTTCAGGTTTACTGTATCCCTCTGACCTTCTTATTGACGATGAAACAAATAAATTGCAGCGGAAAATAAATACAAAAGGCACAATGCCAACTAATGAACAAGAAGAATGACTCTACTTACTGTTTATGTTTTGAAATATTCCTGTGACACTAGTTATAGATTCCGATGCTTCACTTCAGGTTTACTATTACCAGCTGACCATCTTATTGACGATGAAGCACAGAAATTACATCGGAATTAAATACAAAAGGCACAATGCCGACTTAAGTTCAAGAAGACTGACTCTTCTTAATGTCTATGATTTGGACCATTCCTGTGACACTAGTTATAGATTCCGATGCTTCACTTCAGGTTTACTGTATCCCTCTGACCTTCTTATTGACGATCAAGCACACAAAATTCATCGGAATTAAATACAAAAGGCACAATGCCGACATAAGTACAAGTAAACTGACACTTCTTACTGTCTATGTTTTGAACCATTCCTGTGACACTAGTTATAGATTCCATTGCTTCACTTCAGGTTTACTGTAACCCCCTGACCTTCTTATTGACGATGAAACACAGAAATTGCATCGGAATTAAATACATAAGGCAGTATGCCGATTGAAGTACAAGATGAATGACTCTATCTATTGTCTATGTTTTGAATCATTCCGATGACACTAGTTATAGATTCCGATGCTTCACTTCAGGTTTTCTGTATCCCTCTGACCTCCTTATTGACGATGAAACACAGAAATTGCATCTTAATTAAATACAGAAGGCACAATGCCGACTTAAGTACAAGAAGACTGACTCTTCTTACTGTCAATGTTTCTACCATTCCTGTGACACTAGTTATAGATCCCGATGCTTCACTTCAGGTTTACTGTATCCCTGTGACATTATTATTGACGATGAAACACAGATATTAAATCATAATTAAATACAAAAGGCACAATGCCGACTTCAGCAGAAGAACACTGACTCTTCTTACTGTCTATGGTTTGAACCATTCCTGTGACACTAGTTATAGATTCCGATGCTTCACTTCATGTTTACTGTATCCATTTCACCTTGTTATAGGCGATGAAACACAGAAATTGCATCTTAACTAAATACAGACGCCACAATGCCGACTTAAGTACAAGAAGATTGACTCTTCTTACTGTCTATGTTTTGAACCATTCCTGTGACACTAGTTATAGATTCCGATGCTTCACATCAGGTTTACTTTATCCCTGTGACATAATTATTGACGATGAAACACAGATATTAAATCTTAATTAAATACAAAAGGCACAATGCCGACTTCAGTAGAAGAACACTGACTCTTCTTACTGTCTATGTTTTGAACCATTCCTGTGACACTACATATAGATTCAGATGCTTCACTTCAGGTTTACTGTATCCAGCTGACCTTCTTATTGACGATGAAGCACATAAATTGCATCGGAATTAAATACAAAAGGCACAATGCCGACTAATGAACAAGAAGACTGACCCTACTTACTGTTTATGTTTTGAAATATTCCTGTGACACTAGTTGTAGATTCCGATGTTTAACGTCAGGTTTACTATTACCAGCTGACCTTCTTGTTGACGATGAAACACAGAAATTGCATCGGAATTAAATACATAAGGCACAATGCCGACTTAAGTACAAGAAAGCTGTCTCTTCCTACTGTCTATGCTTTGAACCATTCCTGTGACACTAGTTATAGATTCCGATGCTTAACTTTAGGTTCACTGTATCCAGCTCACCATCTTATTGACGATGAAGCACAGGAATTACATCGGAATTAAATACAAAAGGCACAATGCCGACTTAAGTTCAAGAAGACTGACTCTCCTTAATGTCTATGATTTGGACCATTCCTGTGACACTAGTTATAGATTCCGATGCTTTACTTTAGGTTTACTGTACCCAGCTGACCTTCTTGTTGACGATGAAACACAGAAATTGTACCGGCATTTTATACTAAAGGCACAATGCCGACTTAAGTACAAGAAGACTGACTCTTCTAACTGTCTATGTTTTGAACCATTCCTGTGACACTAGTTATAGATTATGATGCTTTACGTCTGGTTTACTGTAGTCCTCTGACCTTCTTATTGACGATGAAACACAGAAATTGCATCTTAATTAAATACAAAAGGCACAATGCCGACTTAAGTACAAGAAGACTGACTCTTCTTACTGTCTATGTTTTGAACCATTCCTGTGACACTAGTTATAGATTATGATGCTTTACGTCTGGTTTACTGTAGTCCTCTGACTTTCTTAATGACGATGAAACACAGAAATTGCATCTTAATTAAATACATAAGGCACAATGCCGACTTAAGTACAAGAAAGCTGACTCTTCTTACTGTCTATGTTTTGAACCATTCCTGTGACACTACTTATGGATTCCGATGCTGCACTTCAGGTTTACTGTATCCCTCTGACCTTCTTATTGACGATGAAACAAATAAATTGCAGCGGAAAATAAATACAAAAGGCACAATGCCAACTAATGAACAAGAAGAATGACTCTACTTACTGTTTATGTTTTGAAATATTCCTGTGACACTAGTTATAGATTCCGATGCTTCACTTCAGGTTTACTATTACCAGCTGACCATCTTATTGACGATGAAGCACAGAAATTACATCGGAATTAAATACAAAAGGCACAATGCCGACTTAAGTTCAAGAAGACTGACTCTTCTTAATGTCTATGATTTGGACCATTCCTGTGATACTAGTTATGGATTCCGATGCTTCACTTCAGGTTCACTGTATAACTCTGACCTTCTTATTGTCGACGAAACACAGAAATTGCACCGGAATTGAATACAAAAGGCACAAAGCCGACTTAAGTACAAGAAGACTGACTCTTCTTACTGTCTATGTTTTGAACCATTTCTGTGACACTAGTTATAGATTCCGAAGCTTCACTTCAGGTTTACTGTATCCCTCTGATCTCCTTATTGACGATGAAACACAGAAATTGCATCGGAATTAATTACAAAAGGCACAATGCCGACTCAAGTACAAGAAGACTGACTCTTCTTACTGTATTTGTTTTGAACCATTCCTGTGACACTAGCTATAGATTCCTATGCTTCACTTCAGGTTTACTGTATCCCTCTGACCTTCTTATTGACGATGAAACACAGAAATTGCATCGGAATTATATACAAAAGGCACAATGCCGACTTATGTACAAGAGGACTGACTCTTCTTACTGTCAATGTTTTGAACCATTCCTGTGACACTAGTTATAGATTCCGATGCTTCCCTTCAGGGTTACTGTATCCCTCTGACCTTCTTATTGACGATCAAACACAGAAAATTGATCGGAATTATATACAAAAGGCACAATGCCGACTCAAGTACAAGAAGACTGGCTCTTCTTACTGTATTTGTTCTGAACCATTCCTGTGACACTAGTTATAGATTCCGATGCTTCACTTCAGTTTTACTGTATCCCTCTGACCTTCTTATTGACGATGAAACACAGAAACTGCATCGGAATTAAATACAAAAGGCACAATGCCGACTTATGTTCAAGAAGACTGACTCTTCTTAATGTCTATGATTTGGACCATTCCTGTGTCACTAGTTATAGATTCCGATGCTTTACTTCAGGTTTACTGTACCCAGCTGACCTTCTTATTGACGATGAAACACAGAAATTGCATCGGCATTTTATACAAAAGGCACAATGCCGACTTAAGTACAAGAAGACTGACTCTTCTTACTGTCTATGTTTTGAACCATTCCTGTGACACTAGTTATAGATTATGATGCTTTACGTCTGCTTTAGTGCAGTCCTCTGACCTTCTTATTGACGATGAAACACAGAAATTGCGTCTTAATTAAATACAAAACGCACAATGCCGACTTCAGTACAAGAATACTGACTCTTCTTACTGTGTATGGTTTGAATCATCCCTCTGACACTAGTTATACATTCCGATGCTTCAATTCAGGTTTACTGTATCCCTCTGACCTTCTTATTGATGATCAAGCACAGAAAATTCATCGGAATTAAATACAAAAGGCACAATGCCAACACAGGTACAAGAAGATGGCTCTTCTTACTGTCTATGTTTTGAACCATTTCTGTGACACTAGTTATAGATTCCGATGCTTCACCTCAGGTTCACTGTATCCCTCTGACCTTCTTATTGACGATCAAGCACAGAAAATTCATCGGAATTAAATACAAAAGGCACAATGCCAACTCAGGTACAAGAGGACTGGCTCTTCTTACTGTCTATGTTTTGAACCATTTCTGTGACACTAGTTATAGATTCCGATGCTTAACTTCAAGTTTACTGTATCACTCTGACCTTCTTATTGATGAAGATATACAGATATTGCATCGGAATTAAATACAAAAGGCTCAATACCGACTTAAGTACAAGAAGACTGACCCTTCTTACTGTCTATGTTTTGAACCATTCCTGTGACACTAGTTATAGATTCCGATGCTTCACTTCAGGATTACTGTATCCATTTCACCTTCTTATTGACGATGAAACACAGAAATTGCATCTTAATTAAATACAGACGCCACAATGCCGACTTAGGTACAAGAAGATTGACTCTCCTTACTGTCTATGTTTTGAACCATTCCTGTGACACTAGTTATAGATTCCGATGCTTCACATCAGGTTTACTGTATCCCTGTGACATTATTATTGACGATGAAACACAGATATTAAATCTTAATTAAATACAAAAGGCACAATGCCGACTTCAGCAGAAGAACACTGACTCTTCTTACTGTCTATGGTTTGAACCATTCCTGTGACACTAGTTATAGATTCCGATGCTTCACTTCATGTTTACTGTATCCATTTCACCTTGTTATAGGCGATGAAACACAGAAATTGCATCTTAACTAAATACAGACGCCACAATGCCGACTTAAGTACAAGAAGATTGACTCTTCTTACTGTCTATGTTTTGAACCATTCCTGTGACACTAGTTATAGATTCCGATGCTTCACATCAGGTTTACTTTATCCCTGTGACATTATTATTGACGATGAAACACAGATATTAAATCTTAATTAAATACAAAAGGCACAATGCCGACTTCAGTAGAAGAACACTGACTCTTCTTACTGTCTATGTTTTGAACCATTCCTGTGACACTACATATAGATTCAGATGCTTCACTTCAGGTTTACTGTATCCAGCTGACCTTCTTATTGACGATGAAGCACATAAATTGCATCGGAATTAAATACAAAAGGCACAATGCCGACTAATGAACAAGAAGACTGACCCTACTTACTGTTTATGTTTTGAAATATTCCTGTGACACTAGTTGTAGATTCCGATGTTTAACGTCAGGTTTACTATTACCAGCTGACCTTCTTGTTGACGATGAAACACAGAAATTGCATCGGAATTAAATACATAAGGCACAATGCCGACTTAAGTACAAGAAAGCTGTCTCTTCCTACTGTCTATGCTTTGAACCATTCCTGTGACACTAGTTATAGATTCCGATGCTTAACTTTAGGTTCACTGTATCCAGCTCACCATCTTATTGACGATGAAGCACAGGAATTACATCGGAATTAAATACAAAAGGCACAATGCCGACTTAAGTTCAAGAAGACTGACTCTCCTTAATGTCTATGATTTGGACCATTCCTGTGACACTAGTTATAGATTCCGATGCTTTACTTTAGGTTTACTGTACCCAGCTGACCTTCTTGTTGACGATGAAACACAGAAATTGTACCGGCATTTTATACTAAAGGCACAATGCCGACTTAAGTACAAGAAGACTGACTCTTCTAACTGTCTATGTTTTGAACCATTCCTGTGACACTAGTTATAGATTATGATGCTTTACGTCTGGTTTACTGTAGTCCTCTGACCTTCTTATTGACGATGAAACACAGAAATTGCATCTTAATTAAATACAAAAGGCACAATGCCGACTTAAGTACAAGAAGACTGACTCTTCTTACTGTCTATGTTTTGAACCATTCCTGTGACACTAGTTATAGATTATGATGCTTTACGTCTGGTTTACTGTAGTCCTCTGACTTTCTTAATGACGATGAAACACAGAAATTGCATCTTAATTAAATACATAAGGCACAATGCCGACTTAAGTACAAGAAAGCTGACTCTTCTTACTGTCTATGTTTTGAACCATTCCTGTGACACTACTTATGGATTCCGATGCTGCACTTCAGGTTTACTGTATCCCTCTGACCTTCTTATTGACGATGAAACAAATAAATTGCAGCGGAAAATAAATACAAAAGGCACAATGCCAACTAATGAACAAGAAGAATGACTCTACTTACTGTTTATGTTTTGAAATATTCCTGTGACACTAGTTATAGATTCCGATGCTTCACTTCAGGTTTACTATTACCAGCTGACCATCTTATTGACGATGAAGCACAGAAATTACATCGGAATTAAATACAAAAGGCACAATGCCGACTTAAGTTCAAGAAGACTGACTCTTCTTAATGTCTATGATTTGGACCATTCCTGTGACACTAGTTATAGATTCCGATGCTTCACTTCAGGTTTACTGTATCCCTCTGACCTTCTTATTGACGATCAAGCACACAAAATTCATCGGAATTAAATACAAAAGGCACAATGCCGACATAAGTACAAGTAAACTGACACTTCTTACTGTCTATGTTTTGAACCATTCCTGTGACACTAGTTATAGATTCCATTGCTTCACTTCAGGTTTACTGTAACCCCCTGACCTTCTTATTGACGATGAAACACAGAAATTGCATCGGAATTAAATACATAAGGCAGTATGCCGATTGAAGTACAAGATGAATGACTCTATCTATTGTCTATGTTTTGAATCATTCCGATGACACTAGTTATAGATTCCGATGCTTCACTTCAGGTTTTCTGTATCCCTCTGACCTCCTTATTGACGATGAAACACAGAAATTGCATCTTAATTAAATACAGAAGGCACAATGCCGACTTAAGTACAAGAAGACTGACTCTTCTTACTGTCAATGTTTCTACCATTCCTGTGACACTAGTTATAGATCCCGATGCTTCACTTCAGGTTTACTGTATCCCTCTGATCTCCTCATTGACGATGAAACACAGAAATTGCATCGGAATTAATTACAAAAGGCACAATGCCGACTCAAGTACAAGAAGACTGGCTCTTCTTACTGTATTTGTTTTGAACCATTCCTGTGACACTAGCTATAGATTCCTATGCTTCACTTCAGGTTTACTGTATCCCTCTGACCTTCTTATTGACGATGAAACACAGAAATTGCATCGGAATTATATACAAAAGGCACAATGCCGACTTATGTACAAGAGGACTGACTCTTCTTACTGTCAATGTTTTGAACCATTCCTGTGACACTAGTTATAGATTCCGATGCTTCCCTTCAGGGTTACTGTATCCCTCTGACCTTCTTATTGACGATCAAACACAGAAAATTGATCGGAATTATATACAAAAGGCACAATGCCGACTCAAGTACAAGAAGACTGGCTCTTCTTACTGTATTTGTTCTGAACCATTCCTGTGACACTAGTTATAGATTCCGATGCTTCACTTCAGTTTTACTGTATCCCTCTGACCTTCTTATTGACGATGAAACACAGAAACTGCATCGGAATTAAATACAAAAGGCACAATGCCGACTTATGTTCAAGAAGACTGACTCTTCTTAATGTCTATGATTTGGACCATTCCTGTGTCACTAGTTATAGATTCCGATGCTTTACTTCAGGTTTACTGTACCCAGCTGACCTTCTTATTGACGATGAAACACAGAAATTGCATCGGCATTTTATACAAAAGGCACAATGCCGACTTAAGTACAAGAAGACTGACTCTTCTTACTGTCTATGTTTTGAACCATTCCTGTGACACTAGTTATAGATTATGATGCTTTACGTCTGCTTTACTGCAGTCCTTTGACCTTCTTATTGACGATGAAACACAGAAATTGCGTCTTAATTAAATACAAAACGCACAATGCCGACTTCAGTACAAGAATACTGACTCTTCTTACTGTGTATGGTTTGAATCATCCCTCTGACACTAGTTATACAATCCGATGCTTCAATTCAGGTTTACTGTATCCCTCTGACCTTCTTATTGATGATCAAGCACAGAAAATTCATCGGAATTAAATACAAAAGGCACAATGCCAACACAGGTACAAGAAGATGGCTCTTCTTACTGTCTATGTTTTGAACCATTTCTGTGACACTAGTTATAGATTCCGATGCTTCACCTCAGGTTCACTGTATCCCTCTGACCTTCTTATTGACGATCAAGCACAGAAAATTCATCGGAATTAAATACAAAAGGCACAATGCCAACTCAGGTACAAGAGGACTGGCTCTTCTTACTGTCTATGTTTTGAACCATTTCTGTGACACTAGTTATAGATTCCGATGCTTAACTTCAAGTTTACTGTATCACTCTGACCTTCTTATTGATGAAGATATACAGATATTGCATCGGAAGTAAATACAAAAGGCTCAATACCGACTTAAGTACAAGAAGACTGACCCTTCTTACTGTCTATGTTTTGAACCATTCCTGTGACACTAGTTATAGATTCCGATGCTTCACTTCAGGATTACTGTATCCATTTCACCTTCTTATTGACGATGAAACACAGAAATTGCATCTTAATTAAATACAGACGCCACAATGCCGACTTAAGTACAAGAAGATTGACTCTTCTTACTGTCTATGTTTTGAACCATTCCTGTGACACTAGTTATAGATTCCGATGCTTCACATCAGGTTTACTGTATCCCTGTGACATTATTATTGACGATGAAACACAGATATTAAATCTTAATTAAATACAAAAGGCACAATGCCGACTTCAGCAGAAGAACACTAACTCTTCTTACTGTCTATGGTTTGAACCATTCCTGTGACACTAGTTATAGATTCCGATGCTTCACTTCAGGTTTACTGTATCCAGCTGACCTTCTTATTGACGATGAAGCACAGGAATTACATCGGAATTAAATACAAAAGGCACAATGCCGACTTAAGTTCAAGAAGACTGACTCTCCTTAATGTCTATGATTTGGACCATTCCTGTGACACTAGTTATAGATTCCGATGCTTTACTTTAGGTTTACTGTACCCAGCTGACCTTCTTGTTGACGATGAAACACAGAAATTGTACCGGCATTTTATACTAAAGGCACAATGCCGACTTAAGTACAAGAAGACTGACTCTTCTAACTGTCTATGTTTTGAACCATTCCTGTGACACTAGTTATAGATTCCGATGCTTCACTTCAGGTTTACTGTATCCCTCTGACCTTCTTATTGACGATCAAGCACACAAAATTCATCGGAATTAAATACAAAAGGCACAATGCCAACTCAGGTACAAGAGGACTGGCTCTTCTTACTGTCTATGTTTTGAACCATTCCTGTGACACTACATATAGATTCAGATGCTTCACTTCAGGTTTACTGTATCCAGCTGACCTTCTTATTGACGATGAAGCACATAAATTGCATCGGAATTAAATACAAAAGGCACAATGCCGACTAATGAACAAGAAGACTGACTCTACTTACTGTTTATGCTTTTGAAATATTCCTTTGACACTAGTTATTGATTCCGATGTTTCACTTCAGGTTTACTATTACCAACTGACCTTCTTGTTGACGATGAAACACAGAAATTGCATCGGAATTAAATACATAAGGCACAATGCCGACTTAAGTACAAGAAAGCTGTCTCTTCCTACTGTCTATGCTTTGAACCATTCCTGTGACACTAGTTATAGATTCCGATGCTTAACTTTAGGTTCACTGTATCCAGCTGACCATCTTATTAACGATGAAGCACAGAAATTGTATCGGAATTAAATACAAAAGGCACAATGCCGACTTAAGTTCAAGAAGACTGACTCTCCTTAATGTCTATGATTTGGACCATTCCTGTGACACTAGTTATAGATTCCGATGCTTTACTTTAGGTTTACTGTACCCAGCTGACCTTCTTATTGACGATGAAACACAGAAATTGCATCGGCATTTTATACAAAAGGCACAATGCCGACTTAAGTACAAGAAGACTGACTCTTCTTACTGTCTATGTTTTGAACCATTCCTGTGACACTAGTTATAGATTATGATGCTTTACGTCTGGTTTACTGTAGTCCTCTGACCTTCTTATTGACGATGAAACACAGAAATTGCATCTTAATTAAATACAAAAGGCACAATGCCGACTTCAGTACAAGAATACTGACTCTTCTTACTGTCTATGGTTTGAATCATTCCTTTGACACTAGTTATAGATTCCGATGCTTCAATTCAGGTTTACTGTATCCCTGTGACCTTCTTATTGACAATCAAGCACAGAAAATTCATCGGAATTAAATACAAAAGGCACAATGCCAACTCAGGTACAAGAAGACTGGCTCTTCTTACTGTCTATGTTTTGAACCATTTCTGTGACACTAGTTATAGATTCCGATGCTTCACTTCTGGTTGACTGTATCCCTCTGACCTTCTTATTGACGATCAAACACAGAAAATTCATCGGAATTAAATACAAAAGGCACAATGCCGACCCAAGTACAAGAAGACTGGCTCTTCTTACTGTCTATGTTGTGATCCATTCCTGTGACACTACATATCGATTCAGATGCTTCACTTCAGGTTTACTGTATCCAGCTGACCCTCTTATTGACGATGAAGCACATAAATTGCACCGGAATTAAATACAAAAGGCACAATACAAACTAATGAACAAGAAGACTGACTCAACTTACTGTTTATGTTTTGAAATATTCCTGTGACACTAGTTATAGATTCCGATGCTTCACTTCAGGTTTACTATTACCAGTTGACCATCTTATTGACGATGAAGCACAGAAATTACATCAAAATTAAATACAAAAGGCACAATGCCGACTTAAGTTCAAGAAGACTGACTCTTCTTAATGTCTATGATTTGGACCATTCCTGTGACACTAGTTATAGATTCCGATGCTTCACTTCAGGTTTACTGTATCCCTCTGACCTTCTTATTGACGATCAAGCACACAAAATTCATCGGAATTAAATACAAAAGGCACAATGCCAACTCAGGTACAAGAGGACTGGCTCTTCTTACTGTCTATGTTTTGAACCATTCCTGTGACACTACATATAGATTCAGATGCTTCACTTCAGGTTTACTGTATCCAGCTGACCTTCTTATTGACGATGAAGCACATAAATTGCATCGGAATTAAATACAAAAGGCACAATGCCGACTAATGAACAAGAAGACTGACTCTACTTACTGTTTATGTTTTTGAAATATTCCTTTGACACTAGTTATAGATTCCGATGTTTCACTTCAGGTTTACTATTACCAACTGACCTTCTTGTTGACGATGAAACACAGAAATTGCATCGGAATTAAATACATAAGGCACAATGCCGACTTAAGTACAAGAAAGCTGTCTCTTCCTACTGTCTATGCTTTGAACCATTCCTGTGACACTAGTTATAGATTCCGATGCTTAACTTTAGGTTCACTGTATCCAGCTGACCATCTTATTGACGATGAAGCACAGAAATTGTATCGGAATTAAATACAAAAGGCACAATGCCGACTTAAGTTCAAGAAGACTGACTCTCCTTAATGTCTATGATTTGGACCATTCCTGTGACACTAGTTATAGATTCCGATGCTTTACTTTAGGTTTACTGTACCCAGCTGACCTTCTTATTGACGATGAAACACAGAAATTGCATCGGCATTTTATACAAAAGGCACAATGCCGACTTAAGTACAAGAAGACTGACTCTTCTTACTGTCTATGTTTTGAACCATTCCTGTGACACTAGTTATAGATTATGATGCTTTACGTCTGGTTTACTGTAGTCCTCTGACCTTCTTATTGACGATGAAACACAGAAATTGCATCTTAATTAAATACAAAAGGCACAATGCCGACTTCAGTACAAGAATACTGACTCTTCTTACTGTCTATGGTTTGAATCATTCCTTTGACACTAGTTATAGATTCCGATGCTTCAATTCAGGTTTACTGTATCCCTGTGACCTTCTTATTGACAATCAAGCACAGAAAATTCATCGGAATTAAATACAAAAGGCACAATGCCAACTCAGGTACAAGAAGACTTGCTCTTCTTACTGTCTATGATTTGAACCATTTCTGTGACACTAGTTATAGATTCCGATGCTTCACTTCTGGTTGACTGTATCCCTCTGACCTTCTTATTGACGATCAAACACAGAAAACTCATCGGAATTAAATACAAAAGGCACAATGCCGACCCAAGTACAAGAAGACTGGCTCTTCTTACTGTCTATGTTGTAATCCATTCCTGTGACACTACATATAGATTCAGATGCTTCACTTCAGGTTTACTGTATCCAGCTGACCTTCTTATTGACGATGAAGCACATAAATTGCATCGGAATTAAATACAAAAGGCACAATGCCGACTAATGAACAAGAAGACTGACTCTACTTACTGTTTATGATTTGAAATATTCCTGTGACACTAGTTATAGATTCCGATGCTTCACTTCAGGTTTACTATTACCAGCTGACCATCTTATTGACGATGAAGCACAGAAATTACATCAAAATTAAATACAAAAGGCACAATGCCGACTTAAGTTCAAGAAGACTGACTCTTCTTAATGTCTATGATTTGGACCATTCCTGTGACACTAGTTATAGATTCCGATGCTTTACTTTAGGTTTACTGTACCCAGCTGACCTTCTTATTGACGATGAAACACAGAAATTGCATCGGCATTTTATACAAAAGGCACAATGCCGACTTAAGTACAAGAAGACTGACTCTTCTTACTGTCTATGTTTTGAACCATTCCTGTGACACTAGTTATAGATTATGATGCTTTACGTCTGGTTTACTGGAGTCCTCTGACCTTCTTATTGACGATGAAACACAGAAATTGCATCTTAATTAAATACATAAGGCACAATGCCGACTTAAGTACAAGAAAGCTGACTCTTCTTACTGTCTATGTTTTGAACCATTCCTGTGACACTACTTATGGATTCCGATGCTGCACTTCAGGTTTACTGTATCCCTCTGACCTTCTTATTGACGATGAAACACATAAATTGCAGCGGAAAATAAATACAAAAGGCACAATGCCAACTAATGAACAAGAAGACTGACTCTACTTACTGTTTATGTTGTGAAATATTCCTGTGACACTAGTTATAGATTCCGATGCTTCACTTCAGGTTTACTATTACCAGCTGACCATCTTATTGACGATGAAGCACAGAAATTACATCGGAATTAAATACAAAAGGCACAATGCCGACTTAAGTTCAAGAAGACTGACTCTTCTTAATGTCTATGATTTGGACCATTCCTGTGACACTAGTTATAGATTCCGATGCTTCACTTCAGGTTTACTGTATCCTTCTGACCTTCTTATTGACGATCAAGCACACAAAATTCATCGGAATTAAATACAAAAGGCACAATGCCAACTCAGGTACAAGAGGACTGGCTCTTCTTACTGTCTATGTTTTGAACCATTTCTGTGACACTAGTTATAGATTCCGATGCTTAACTTCAGGTATACTGTATCACTCTGACCTTCTTATTGACGAAGATATACAGATATTGCATCGGAATTAAATACAAAAGGCACAATACCGACTTAAGTACAAGAAGACTGACCCTTCTTACTGTCTATGTTTTGAACCATTCCTGTGACACTAGTTGTAGATTCCGATGCTTCACTTCAGATTTACTGTATCCATTTAACCTTCTTATTGACGATGAAACGCAGAAATTGCATCTTAATTACATACAGACGGCACAATGCCGACTTAAGTACAAGAAGATTGACTCTTCTTACTGTCTATGCTTTGAACCATTCCTGTGACACTAGTTATAGAGTCCGATGCTTCACATCAGGTTTACTGTATCCCTCTGACCTTATTATTGACGATGAAACACAGATATTAAATCTTAATTAAATACAAAAGGCACAATGCAGACTTCAGTACAAGAACACTGACTCTTCCTACTGTCTATGGTTTGAACCATTCCTGTGACACTAGTTATAGATTCCGATGCTTCACTTCAGGTTTACTGTATCCCTCTGACCTTCTTATTGACGATCAAACACAGAACATTCATCGGAATTAAATACAAAAGGCACAATGCCGACCCAAGTACAAGAAGACTGCCTCTTCTTACTGCCTATGTTTTGAAACATTCCTGTGACACTACATATAGATTCAGATGCTTCACTTCAGCTTTACTGTATCCAGCTGACCTTCTTATTGACGATGAAGCACATAAATTGCATCGGAATTAAATACAAAAGGCACAATGCCGACTAATGAACAAGAAGACTGACTCTACTTACTGTTTATGTTTTGAAATATTCCTGTGACACTAGTTATAGATTCCGATGTTTCACTTCAGGTTTACTATTACCAGCTGACCTTCTTGTTGACGATGAAACACAGAAATTGCATCGGAATTAAATACATAAGGCACAATGCCGACTTAAGTACAAGAAAGCTGACTCTTCCTACTGTCTATGCTTTGAACCATTCCTGTGACACTAGTTATAGATTCCGATGCTTAACTTTAGGTTCACTGTATCCAGCTGACCATCTTATTGACGATGAAGCACAGAAATTACATCGGAATTAAATACAAAAGGCACAATGCCGACTTAAGTCCAAGAAGACTGACTCTTCTTAATGTCTATGATTTGGACCATTCCTGTGACACTAGTTATAGATTCCGATGCTTTACTTTAGGTTTACTGTACCCAGCTGACCTTATTGACGATTAAACACAGAAATTGCATCGGCATTTTATACAAAAGGCACAATGCCGACCTAAGTACAAGAAGACTGACTCTTCCTACTGTCTATGTTTTGAACCATTCCTGTGACACTAGTTATAGATTATGATGCTTTACGTCTGGTTTACTGTAGTCCTCTGACCTTCTTATTGACGATGAAACACAGAAATTGCATCTTAATTAAATACATAAGGCACAATGCCGACTTAAGTACAAGAAAGCTGACTCTTCTTACTGTCTATGTTTTGAACCATTCCTGTGACACTATTTATGGATTCCGATGCTGCACTTCAGGTTTACTGTATCCCTCTGACCTTCTTATTGACGATGAATCACACAAATTGCAGCGGAAAATAAATACAAAAGGCACAATCCCGACTTATGTACAAGAAGATTGACTCTTCCTACTGTCTATGTTTTGAACCATTCCTGTGACACTAGTTATAGATTCCGATACTTCACTTCAGGTTTACTGTATCCCTCTGACGCTCTTATTGACGATGAAACACAGAAGTTGCAACCGAATTAATTACAAAAGGCACAATGGCGACCCAAGTACAAGAAGACTGGCTCTTCTTTCTGTCTATGCTTTGAACCATTACTGTGACACTGGTTATAGATTCCGATGCTTCCCTTCAGGTTTACTGTATACCTCTGACCTTCTTGTTGACGAAGAAACATAGACATTGCATCGTAATTATATTCAAAAGGCCCAATGCCGACTTAAGTACAAGAAAACTGACTCATCTTACTGTCTATGTTTTGAACCAATCCTGTGACACTAGTTATAGATTCCGATGCTTCACTTCAGGTTTACTGTATCCCTCTGAACTTCTTATTGACGACAAAACACAGAAATTGCATCGGAATGAAATACAAAATGCACAATGCCGACTTAAGTACAAGAAGACTGACTCTTCCTACTGTCTATGTTTTGAACCATTGCTGTGACACTAGTTTTAGATTCCGATGCTTCACTTCAGGTTTTCTGTATCCCTCTGACCTCCTTATTGACGATGAAACACAGAAATTGCATCTTAATTAAATACAAAAGGCACAATGCCGACTTAAGTACAAGAAGACTGACTCTTCTTACTGTCAATGTTTCTACCATTCCTGTGACACTAGTTATAGATTCCGATGCTTCACTTCAGGTTTACTGTATCCCTCTGATCTTCTTATTGACGATGAAACACAGAAATTGCATCGGAATTAAATATAAAAGGCACAATGCCGACTTAAGTACACAAAGACTGACTCTTCTTACTCTCTATGTTTGAACCATTCCTGTGACACTAGTTATAGATTCCGATGCTTCACTTCAGGGTTACTGTATCCCTCTTACCTCCTTATTGTCGATGAAACACAGATATTGCATCGGAAGTAAATACAAAAGGCACAAAGCCGACTTAAGTACAAGAAAACTGACTCTTCTTACTGTCTATGTTTGAAGAATTCCTGTGACACTAGTTATAGATTCCGATGCTTCACTTCAGGTTTACTGTATCCCTCTGACCTTCTTAATGACGATGAAACACAGAAATTGCATCGAAATTAATTACAAAAGGCACAATACCGACTCAAGTACAAGAAGACTGGCTCTTCTTACTGTCTTTGTTTTGAACCATTCCTGTGACACTAGCTATAGATTCCTATGCTTCACTTCAGGTTTACTGTATCCCTCTGACCTTCTTATTGACGATGAAACACAGAAATTGAATCGGAATTATATACAAAACGCACAAAGCCGACTTAAGTACAAGAAGACTGACTCTTCTTACTGTCTATGTTTTGAACCATTCCTGTGACACTAGTTATAGATTCCGATGCTTCACTTCAGGTTAACTCTATCCCTCTGACCTTCTTACTGACGATCAAACACAGAAAATTGATCGGAAGTATATACAAAAGGCACAAAGCCGACTCAAGTACAAGAAGACTGGCTCCTCTTACTGTCTATGATTTGAACCATTCCTGTGACACTAGTTATAGATTCCGATGCTTAACTTCAGGTTCACTGTATCCAGCTGACCATCTTATTGACGATGAAGCACAGAATTTGCATCGGAATTAAATACAAAAGGCACAATGCCAACTTAAGTACAAGAAGACTGACTCTTCTTACCGTCTATGTTTTGAACCATTCCTGTGACACTAGTTATAGATTCCGATGCTCACGTCAGTTTTACTGTATCCTCTGACCTTCTTATTGACGATGAAACACAGAAACTACATCGAAATTAAATACCAAAGGCACAATGCCGACTTAAGTTCAAGAAGACTGATTTTTCTTATGTCTATGTTTTGGACCATTCCTGTGACACTAGTTACAGATTCCGATGCTTCACTTCAGGTTTACTGTATCCCTCTGACCTTCTTATTGACTAAGATATACAGATATTGCATCGGAATTAAATACAAAATGCACAATGCCGACTCAAGTACAAGAAGACTTACCCATCTTACAGTCTATGTTTGAACCATTCCTGTGACACTAGTTACAGATTCCGATGCTTCACTTCAGGTTTACTGTATCCCTCTGACCTTCGTATTGACGATGAAACACAGAAATTGCTTCGGAATTAAATACAAAAGGCACAATGCCGACTTAAGTACAAAAAGAGTGACTCTTCTTACTGTCTATGATTTGAACCATTCCTGTGACACTAGTTATAGATTCCGATGCTTCACTTTAGGTTTACTGTATCCCACTGACCTTCTTATTGACGAGAAAACACAGAAATTGCATCTTCATTAAATACAAAAGGCACAATGCAGACGTAAGTACAAGAAGACTGACTCTTCTTACTGTCTATGTTTTGAACCATTCCTGTGACACTAGTAATAAATTCCGATGCTTCGCTTCAGGTTTACTGTATCCCTCTGACCTTCTTATTGACGATCAAACACAGAAAATTCATCGGAATTATATACAAAAGGCACAATGCCGACTCAAGTACAAGAAGACTGGCTCTTCTTACTGTCTATGTTTTGAACCATTCCTGTGACACTAGTTATAGATTCCGATGCATCACTTCAGGTTTACTGTATCCAGCTGACCTTCTTATTGACGATGAAGCACAGAAATTGCATAGGATTTAAATACAAATAGCACAATGCCGACTTATGTACAAGAAGACTGACTCTTCTTACTGTCTACGTTTTGAACCATTCCTGTGACACTAGTTATACATTCCGATGCTTCACTTTAGGTTAACTGTATCCCTCAGACCTCCTTATTGACGATGAAACACAGAAATTGCATCGGAATTAATTACAAAAGGCACAATGCCGACTCAAGTACGAGATGACTGGCTCTTCTTACTGTCTTTGTTTTGAACCTTTCCTGTGACACTAGCTACAGATTCCGATGCTTCACTTCAGGTTTACTGTATCCCTCTGACCTTCTTATTGACGATCAAACACAGAAAATTGATCGGAACTATATACAAATGGCACAATGCCGACTCAAGTCCAAGAAGACTGGCTCTTCTTACTGTCTATGATTTGAACCATTCCTGTGACACTAGTTATAGATTCCGATGCTTAACTTTAGGTTCACTGTATCCAGCTGACCATCTTATTGACGATGAAGCACAGAAATTGCGTCGGAATTAAATACAAAAGGCACAATGCCGACTTTACGAGATGACTGACTCTTCTTACTGTCTATGTTTTGAACCATTCCTGTGACACTAGTTATAGATTATGATGCTTTACGTCTGGTTTACTGTAGTCCTCTGACCTTCTTATTGACGATGAATGACAGAAATTGCATCTTAATTAAATACAAAAGGCACAATGCCGACTTCAGTACAAGAATACTGACTCTTCTTACTGTCTATGGTTTGAATCATACCTCTGACACTAGTTATAGATTCCGATGCTTCACTTCAGGTTTACTGTATCGCTCTGACCTTCTTATTGACGATCAAGCACAGAAAATTCATCGGAATTAAATACAGAAAGCACAATGCCAACTCAGGTACAGGAAGACTGGCTCTTCTTGCTGTCTATGTTTTGAACCATTTCTGTGACACTAGTTATAGATTCCGATGCTTCACTTCAGGTTTACTGTATCACTCTGACCTTCTTATTGACGATCAAGCACAGAAAATTCATCGGAATTAAATACAAAAGGCACAATGCCAACTCAGGTACAAGAGGACGGGTACTTCTTACTGTCTATGTTTTGAACAATTCCTGTGACACTGGTTATAGATTCCGATGCTTCACATCAGGTTTACTGTATCCCTCTGACCTTATTATTGACAATGAAACACAGATATTAAATCTTAATTAAATGCAAAAGGCACAATGCCGACTTCAGTACAAGAACACTGACTCTTCTTACTGTCTATGGTTTGAACCATTCCTGTGACACTAGTTATAGATTCCGATGCTTCACTTCAGGTTTACTGTATCCCTCTGACCTCCTTATTGACGATGAAACACAGAAATTGCATCGGAATTAATTACAAAAGGCACAATACCGACTCAAGTACAAGAAGACTGGCTCTTCTTACTGTCTATGTTTTGAACCATTCCTGTGACACTAGTTATAGATTCCGATGCTTTACTTCAGGTTTACTGTATCCCTCTGACCTTCTTATTGACGATAAAACACAGAAAATTGATCGGAACTATATACAAAAGGCACAATGCCGACTCAAGTACAAGAAGACTGGCTCTTCTTACTGTCTATGATTTGAACCATTCCTGTGACACTAGTTACGGATTCCGATGCTGCACTTCAGGTTTACTGTATCCCTCTGAGCTTCTTATTGACGATGAAACACACAAATTGTAGCGGAAAATAAATACAAAAGGCACAATGCCGACTAAAGTACAAGAAGACTGACTCTTCTGACAGTCTATGTTTTGAACCATTCCTGTGACACTAGTTTCAGCTTCCGATGCTTCACTTCAGGTTTACTGTATCCCTTGGACCTTCTTATTGATGATGAAACACATATATTGCATCGGAATTAAAAAGAAAAGGCACAATGCCGACTTAAGTACAGGAATACTGACTCATCTTACTGTCTATGATTTGAACCGTCTCTGTGACCCTGGTTATACATTCCGATGCTTCACTCTAGGTTTCATGTATTCCTTGGTCCTTCTTATTGACGTTGAAACACAGACATTGCATCGGAATTTTATACAAAAGTCACAACGCCGACTTAAGTACAAAAAGACTGACTCTTCTTACTGACTATGGTTTGAACCATTCCTATGACACTAGTTATTGATTCCGATGCTTCACTTCATGTTTACTGAATCCCTCTGACCTTCTTATTGACGATGAGACACAGAAATTGCATCGGAATTAAATACAAAAGGCACAATGCCGAATTAAGTACAAGAAGACTGACTCTTCTTACTGTCTATGTTTGAACCTTGCCTGTGTCGCTAGTTATAGACTCCGATGTTTCACTCCAGGTTTCCTGTATCCCTTGGACATTCTTCTTGACGATGAAACACAGAAATTGCTTCGGAATTAAATACAAAAGGCACAATGCCGACTTCAGTACAAGAAGACTGACTCTTCTCACTGTCTATGTTTTCAACTATTCCTCTGACTCTAGTTATAGATTCCGATGCCTCACTTTAGGTTTACTGTATCCCTCTGACCTTCTTATTGACGATGAAACACAGAAATTGCATCGGAATTAAATACAAAAGGCACAATGCCGACTTCAGTACAAGAAGACTGATCTTCTTACTGTCTATGTTTTAAACCATTCCTGTGCCACTAGTTATAGATTCCGATGCTTCACTTCAGGTTTACTGTATCCCTCTGACCTTCTTATTGACGATGAAACACAGAAATTGCATCGGAATTAAATACAAGAGGCACAATGCCGAATTAAGTACAAGAAGACTGACTCTTCTTACTGTCTACGTTATAACCTTTCCTGTGACACTAGTTATTGACTCCGATGCTTCACTCCAGGTTTACTGTATCCCTTGGACCTTCGTCTTGACGATGAAACACAGAAATTGCTTCGGAATTAATTACAAAAGGCACAATGCCGACTTAAGTACAAGAAGACTGACTCTTCTTACTATCTATGTTTTGAACCATTCCTGTGACTCTAGTTATAGATTCCGATGCTTCACTTCAGGTTTACTGTATCCCTCTGACTTTCTTATTGACGATGAAACACAGAAATTGCATCGGAATTAAATACAAAAGGCACAATGCCGACTTAAGTACAAGAAGACTGACTCTTCTTACTGTCTATGTTTTGAACCATTCCTGTGACACTAGTTATAGATTCCCATGCTTCAATTCAGGTCTACTGTATCCCTTGGACCTTCTTATTTACGATGAAACACAGATTTTGCAACGGAATTAAATACAAAAGGCACAATGCCGACTTAAGTACAAGAAGGCTGACTCTTCCAACTGTCTATGTTTTGAACCATTCCTGTGACACTAGTTATAGATTCCGATGCTTCATTTCAGGTCTACTGTATCCCTTGGACCTTCTTAATTACGATGAAACACAGATTTTGCATCGGAATTAAATACAAACGGCACAATGCCGACTTAAGTACAAGAAGACTGACTCTTCTTACTGACTATGTTTTGAACAATACCTGTGGCACTAGTCATAGATTCAGATGCTTAACTCAGGATTACTGTATCCCTTGGACCTTCTTATTGACGATGAAACACAGATATTGCATCGGAATTAAATACAAAAGGCACAATGCCGACTGAAGTCCAAGAAGACTGACTCTTCTTACTGACTATGTTTTGAACCATTCCTGTGACACTAGTTATTGATTCCGATGCTTCACTTCATGTTTACTGTATCCCTCTGACCTTCTTATTGAAGATGAAACACAGAAATTGCATCGGAATTAAATACAAAAGGCACAATGCCGAATTAAGTACAAGAAGACTGACTCTTCTTACTGTCTATGTTTGAACCTTTCCTGTGTCACTAGTTATAGACTCCGATGCTTCACTCCAGGTTTACTGTATCCCTTGGACATTCTTCTTGACGATGAAACACAGAAATTGCATCGGAATTAAATACAAATGCACAATGCCGACTTAAGTACAAAAAGACTGACTCTTCTTACTGACTATGTTTTAAACCATTCCTGTGCCACTAGTTATAGATTCCGATGCTTCACTTCAGGTTTACTGAATCCCTTGGACCTTATTGTTGACGATGAAACACAGAAATTGCATCGGAAGTAAATACAAAAGGCACAATGCCGACTTAAGTACAAGAATACTGACTCATCTTACTTTCTATGTTTTGAACCGTCACTGTGACAGTAGTTATAGATTCCGATGCTTCACTCCAGAATTACTATATCCCTTGGACCTTCTTATTGACGATGAAACACAGAAATTGCCTCGGAATTAAATACACAAGGCACAATGCCGACTTAAGTACAAGAAGACTGACTCTTCTTACTGACTATGTTTTGAACTATTCCTGTGACACTAGTTATAGATTACGATGCTTCGCTTCAGGTTTACTGTATCCCTCTGACCTTCTTATTGGCGATGAAACACAGAAATTGCATCGGAATTAAATACAATAGGCACAATGCCGACTAAAGTACAAGAAGACTGACTCTTCTGACAGGCTATGTTTTGAACCATTCCTGTGACACTAGTTTTAGCTTCCGATGCTTCACTTCAGGTTTACTGTATCCCTTGGACCTTCTTATTGACGATGAAACACAGAATTGCACCGGAATTAAATACAAAAGGCACAATGCCGAATTAAGTACAAGAAGACTGACTCTTCTTAATGTCTATGTTTTGAACCATCCCTGTGACACTAGTTATAGATTCCGATGCATCACTCCAGGTTTACTGTATCCCTATGACCTTCTTATTGACGATGAAACACAGAAATTGCATCGGAATTAAATACAATAGGCACAATGCCGACTTAAGTACAAGAAGACTGACTGTTCCTACTGTCTATATTTTGAAGCATTCCTGTGACACTAGTTATAGATTCCGATGCTTCAATTCAGGTCTACTGTATTCCTTGGACCTTCTTATTTACGATGAAACACAGATTTTGCATCGGAATTAAATACAAAAATCACAATGCCGACTTAAGTATAAGAAGGCTGACTCTTCCAACTGTCTATGTTTAAACCATTCCTGTGCCACTAGTTATAGATTCCGATGCTTCATTTCAGGTCTACTGTATCCCTTGGACCTTCTTATTTACGATGAAACACAGATTTTGCATCGGAATTAAATACAAAAGGCACAATGCCGACTTAAGTACAAGAAGACTGACTCTTCTTACTGACTATGTTTTGAACAATACCTGTGGCACTAGTCATAGATTCCGATGCTTAACTTCAGGATTACTGTATCCCTTGGACCTTCTTATTGACGATGAAACACAGATATTGCATCGGAATTAAATACAAAAGGCACAAAGCCGACTGAAGTCCAAGAAGACTGACTCTTCTTACTGACTATGTTTTGAACCATTCCTGTGACACTAGTTATTGATTCCGATGCTTCACTTCATGTTTACTGTATCCCTCTGACCTTCTTATTGAAGATGAAACACAGAAATTGCATCGGAATTAAATACAAAAGGCACAGTGCCGAATTAAGTACAAGAAGACTGACTCTTCTTACTGTCTATGTTTGAAACTTTCCTGTGTCACTAGTTATAGAATCCGATGCTTCACTCCAGGTTTACTGTATCCCTTGGACATTCTTCTTGACGATGAAACACAGAAATTGCTTCGGAATTAAATACAAAAGGCACAATGCCGACTTAAGTACAAGAAGACTGACCCTTCTTACTGTCTATGTTTTGAACCATTCCTGTGACTCTAGTTATAGATTCCGATGCTTCACTTCAGGTTTACTGTATCCCTCTGACCTTCTTATTGACGATGAAACACAGAAATTGCATCGGATTTAAATACAAATGCACAATGCCGACTTAAGTACAAAAAGACTGACTCTTCTTACTGTCTATGTTTTAAACCATTCCTGTGCCACTAGTTATAGATTCCGATGCTTCACTTCAGGTTTAGTGAATCCCTTGGACCTTATTGTTGACGATGAAACACAGAAATTGCATCGGAAGTAAATACAAAAGGCACAATGCCGACTTAAGTACAAGAATACTGACTCATCTTACTTTCTATGTTTTGAACCGTCCCTGTGACACTAGTGATAGATTCCGATGCTTCATTCCAGAATTACTGTATCCCTTGGACCTTCTTATTGACGATGAAACACAGAAATTGCCTCGGAATTAAATACACAAGGCACAATGCCGACTTAAGTACAAGAAGACTGACTCTTCTTACTGACTATGTTTTGAACTATTCCTGTGACACTAGTTATAGATTACGATGCTTCGCTTCAGGTTCACTGTATCCCTCTAACCTTCTTATTGGCGATGAAACACAGAAATTGCATCGGAATTAAATACAATAGGCACAATGCCGACTAAAGTACAAGAAGACTGACTCTTCTGACAGGCTATGTTTTGAACCATTCCTGTGACACTAGTTTTAGCTTCCGATGCTTCACTTCAGGTTTACTGTATCCCTTGGACCTTCTTATTGACGATGAAACACAGAATTGCACCGGAATTAAATACAAAAGGCACAATGCCGAATTAAGTACAAGAAGACTGACTCTTCTTAATGTCTATGTTTTGAACCAACCCTGTGCGACTAGTTATAGATTCCGATGCATCACTCCAGGTTTTCTGTATCCCTATGACCTTCTTATTGACGATGAAACACAGAAATTGCATCGGAATTAAATACAATAGGCACAATGCCGACTTAAGTACAAGAAGACTGACTGTTCCTACTGTCTATATTTTGAAGCATTCCTGTGACACTAGTTATAGATTCCGATGCTTCAATTCAGGTCTACTGTATTCCTTGGACCTTCTTATTTACGATGAAACAAAGATTTTGCATCGGAATTAAATACAAAAGACACAATGCCGACTCAAGTATAAGAAGGCTGACTCTTCCAACTGTCTATGTTTCAAACCATTCCTGTGCCACTAGTTATAGATTCCGATGCTTCACTTCAGGTTTACTGTATCCCTTGGACCTTCTTGTTGACGATGAAACACAGAATTTGCATCGGAAGTAAATACAAAAGGCACAATGCCGACTTAAGTACAAGAATACTGACTCATCTTACTTTCTATGCTTTGAACCGTCCCTGTGACATTAGTTATAGATTCCGATGCTTCACTCCAGAATTACTGTATCCCTTGGATCTTCTTATTGACGATGAAACACAGAAATTGCATCGGAAGTAAATACAAAAGGCACAATGCCGACTTAAGTACAAGAAGACTGACACTTCTTACTGACTAAGTTTTTAACCATTCCTGTGACACTAGTTATAGATTCCGATGGTTCACTTCAGGTTTACTGTATCCCTCTGGCCTTCTTATTGACGATGAAACACAGAATTGCACCGGAATTAAATTCAAAAGCCACAATGCCGAATTAAGTACAAGAAGACTGACTCTTCATAATGTCTATGCTTTGAACCATCCCTGTGACACTAGTTATAGATTCCGATGCATCACTCCAGATTTACTGTATCCCTATGACCTTCTTATTGACGATGAAACACAGAAATTGCATCGGAATTAAATACAATAGGCACAATGCCGACTTAAGTACAAGAAGACTGACTGTTCCTACTGTCTATGTTTTGAACCACTCCTGTGACACTAGTCATAGATTCCGATGCTTCACTTCAGGTTTACTGTATCCGTTGGACCTGCTTATAGACGATGAAACACAGAAATTGCATCGGAATTAAATACAAAAAGGCACAATACCGACTAAAGTACAAGACGACTGACTCTTCTTACTATGTTTTGAACCATTCCTGTGACACTAGTCATAGACTCCGATGCTTAACTTCAGAATTACTGTATCCCTCAGACCTTCTTATTGCCGATGAAAGACAGATATTTCATCGGAATTAAATACAAAAGGCACAATGCCGACTAAAGTACAAGAAGACTGACTCTTCTGACAGGCTATGTTTTGAACCATTCCTGTGACACTAGTTTATCTTCCGATGCTTCACTACAGGTTTACTGTATCCCTTGGACCTTCGTATTGACGATGAAACACAGAATTGCACCGGAATTAAATACAAAAGGCACAATGCCGAATTAAGTACAAGAAGACTGACTCTTCTTAATGTCTATGTTTTGAACCATCCCTGTGACACTAGTTATAGATTCCGATGCATCACTTCAGGTTTACTGTCTCCCTATGACCTTCTTATTGACGATGAAACACAGAAATTGCATCGGAATTAAATACAATAGGCACAATGCCGACTGAAGTACAAGAAGACTGACTGTTTCTACTGTCTATATTTTGAAGCATTCCTGTGACACTAGTTATAGATTCCGATGCTTCAATTCAGGTCTACCGTATTCCTTGGACCTTCTTATTTACGATGAAACACAGATTTTGCATCGGAATTAAATACAAAAGGCACATTGCCGACTTAAGTATAAGAAGGCTGACTCTTCCAACTGTCTATGTTTCAAACCATTCCTGTGCCACTAGTTATAGATTCCGATGCTTCACTTCAGGTTTACTGTATCCCTTGGACCTTCTTGTTGACGATGAAACACAGAATTTGCATCGGAAGTAAATAGAAAAGGCACAATGCCGACTTAAGTACAAGAATACTGACTCATCTTACTTTCTATGTTTTGAACCGTCCCTGTGACATTAGTTATAGATTCCGATGCTTCACTCCAGAATTACTGTATCCCTTGGACCTTCTAATTGACGATGAAACACAGAAATTGCTTCGGAATTAATTACAAAAGGCACAATGCCGACTTAAGTACAAGAAGACAGACTCTTCTTACTATCTATGTTTTGAACCATTCCTGTGACTCTAGTTATAGATTCCGATGCTTCACTTCAGGTTTACTGTATCCCTCTGACATTCTTATTGACGATGAAACACAGAAATTGCATCGGATTTAAATACAAAGGCACAATGCCGACTTAAGAACAAAAAGACTGCCTCTTCTTACTGTCTATGATTTAAACCATTCCTGTGCCACTAGTTATAGATTCCGATGCTTCACTTCAGGTTTACTGAATCCCTTGGACCTTATTGTTGACGATGAAACACAGAAATTGCATCGGAAGTAAATACTAAAGGCACAATGCCGACTTAAGTACAAGATTACTGACTCATCTTACTTTCTATGTTTTGAACCGTCCCTGTGACACTAGTTATAGATTCCGATGCTTCATTCCAGAATTGCTGTATCCCTTGGACCTTCTTATTGACGATGAAACACAGAAATTGCCTCGGAATTAAATACACAAGGCACAATGCCGACTTAAGTTCAAGAAGACTGACTCTTCTTACTGACTATGTTTTGAACTATTCCTGTGACACTAGTTATAGATTACGATGCTTCGCTTCAGGTTTACTGTATCCCTCTGACCTTCTTATTTTCGATGAAACACAGAAATTGCATCGGAATTAAATACAATAGGCACAATGCCGACTAAAGTACAAGAAGACTGACTCTTCTGACAGGCTATGTTTTGAACCATTCCTGTGACACTAGTTTTAGCTTCCGATGCTTCACTTCAGGTTTACTGTATCCCTTGGACCTTCTTATTGACGATGAAACACAGAATTGCACCGAAATTAAATACAAAAGGCACAATGCCGAATTAAGTACAAGAAGACTGACTCTTCTTAATGTCTATGTTTTGAACCATCCCTGTGACACTAGTTATAGATTCCGATGCATCACTCCAGGTTTTCTGTATCCCTATGACCTTCTTATTGACGATGAAACACAGAAATTGCATCGGTATTAAATACAATAGGCACAATACCGACTTAAGTACAAGAAGACTGACTGTTCCTACTGTCTATATTTTGAAGGATACCTGTGACACTAGTTATAGATTCCGATGCTTCAATTCAGGTCTACTGTATTCCTTGGACCTTCTTATTTACGATGAAACAAAGATTTTGCATCGGAATTAAATACAAAAGACACAATGCCGACTTAAGTATAAGAAGGCTGACTCTTCCAACTGTCTATGTTTCAAACCATTCCTGTGCCACTAGCTATAGATTCCGATGCTTCACTTCAGGTTTACTGTATCCCTTGGACCTTCTTGTTGACGATGAAACACAGAATTTGCATCGGAAGTAAATACAAAAGGCACAATGCCGACTTAAGTACAAGAATACTGACTCATCTTACTTTCTATGTTTTGAACCGTCCCTGTGACATTAGTTATAGATTCCGATGCTTCACTCCAGAATTACTGCGTCCCTTGGCTCTTCTTATTGACGATGAAACACAGAAATTGCATCGGAAGTAAATACAAAAGGCACAATGCCGACTTAAGTACAAGAAGACTGACACTTCTTACTGACTAAGTTTTTAACCATTCCTGTGACACTAGTTATAGATTCCGATGGTTCACTTCAGGTTTACTGTATCCCTCTGGCCTTCTTATTGACGATGAAACACAGAATTGCACCGGAATTAAATTCAAAAGCCACAATGCCGAATTAAGTACAAGAAGACTGACTCTTCATAATGTCTATGCTTTGAACCATCCCTGTGACACTAGTTATAGATTCCGATGCATCACTCCAGGTTTACTGTATCCCTATGACCTTCTTATTGACGATGAAACACAGAAATTGCATCGGAATTAAATACAATAGGCACAATGCCGACTTAAGAGCAAGAAGACTGACTGTTCCTACTGTCTATGTTTTGAACCACTCCTGTGACACTAGTCATAGATTCCGATGCTTCACTTCAGGTTTTCTGTATCCGTTGGACCTGCTTATAGACGATGATACACAGAAATTGCATCGGAATTAAATACAAAAAGGCACAACACCGACTTAAGTACAAGAAGACTGACTCTTCTTACTATGTTTTGAACCATTCCTGTGACACTAGTCATAGATTCCGATGCTTAACTTCAGAATTACTGTATCCCTCAGACCTTCTTATTGCCGATGAAAGACAGATATTTCATCGGAATTAAATACAAAAGTCACAATGCCGACTAAAGTACAAGAAGACTGACTCTTCTGACAGGCTATGTTTTGAACCATTCCTGTGACACTAGTTTATCTTCCGATGCTTCACTACAGGTTTACTGTATCCCTTGGACCTTCTTATTGACGATGAAACACAGAATTGCACCGGAATTAAATACAAAAGGCACAATGCCGAATTAAGTACAAGAAGACTGACTCTTCTTAATGTCTATGTTTTGAACCATCCCTGTGACACTAGTTATAGATTCCGATGCATCACTCCAGGTTTACTGTCTCCCTATGACCTTCTTATTGACGATGAAACACAGAAATTGCATCGGAATTAAATACAATAGGCACAATGCCGACTTAAGTACAAGAAGACTGACAGTTCC
The DNA here is from genome assembly GCF_021461385.2 of Schistocerca piceifrons. Lineage (NCBI taxonomy): Eukaryota > Metazoa > Arthropoda > Insecta > Orthoptera > Acrididae > Schistocerca > Schistocerca piceifrons. Next base: position 167,031 of record NW_025727787.1, read on the forward strand.
TACTGTCTATATTTTGAAGCATTCCTGTGACACTAGTTATAGATTCCGATGCTTCAATTCAGGTCTACTGTATTCCTTGGACCTTCTTATTTACGATGAAACACAGATTTTGCATCGGAATTAAATACAAAAGGCACAATGCCGACTTAAGTATAAGAAGGCTGACTCTTCCAACTGTCTATGTTTCAAACCATTCCTGTGCCACTAGTTATAGATTCCGATGCTTCACTTCAGGTTTACTGTATCCCTTGGACCTTCTTGTTGACGATGAAACACAGAATTTGCATCGGAAGTAAATACAAAAGGCACAATGCCGACTTAAGTACAAGAATACTGACTCATCTTACTTTCTATGTTTTGAACCGTCCCTGTGACATTAGTTATAGATTCCGATGCTTCACTCCAGAATTACTGTATCCCTTGGACCTTCTAATTGACGATGAAACACAGAAATTGCTTCGGAATTAATTACAAAAGGCACAATGCCGACTTAAGTACAAGAAGACTGACTCTTCTTACTATCTATGTTTTGAACCATTCCTGTGACTCTAGTTATAGATTCCGATGCTTCACTTCAGGTTTACTGTATCCCTCTGACTTTCTTATTGACGATGAAACACAGAAATTGCATCGGAATTAAATACAAAAGGCACAATGCCGACTTAAGTACAAGAAGACTGCCTCTTCTTACTGTCTATGTTTTGAACCATTCCTGTGACACTAGTTATAGATTCCGATGCTTCATTTGAGGTCTACCGTATCCCTTGGACCTTCTTAATTACGATGAAACACAGATTTTGCATCGGAATTAAATACAAAAGGCACAATGCCGACTTAAGTACAAGAAGACTGACTCTTCTTACTGACTATGTTTTGAACAATACCTGTGGCACTAGTCATAGATTCCGATGCTTAACTTCAGGATTACTGTATCCCTTGGACCTTCTTATTGACGATGAAACACAGATATTGCATCGGAATTAAATATAAAAGGCACAATGCCGACTGAAGTCCAAGAAGACTGACTCTTCTTACTGACTATGTTTTGAACCATTCCTGTGACACTAGTTATTGATTCCGATGCTTCACTTCATGTTTACTGTATCCCTCTGACCTTCTTATTGAAGATGAAACACAGAAATTGCATCGGAATTAAATACAAAAGGCACAATGCCGACTTAAGTACAAGAAGACTGACTCTTCTTACTGCCTATGTTTGAACCTTTCCTGTGTCACTAGTTATAGACTCCGATGCTTCACTCCAGGTTTACTGTATCCCTTGGACATTCTTCTTGACGATGAAACACAGAAATTGCTTCGGAATTAAATACAAAAGGCACAATGCCGACTTAAGTACAAGAAGACTGACCCTTCTTACTGTCTATGTTTTGAACCATTCCTGTGACTCTAGTTATAGATTCCGATGCTTCACTTCACGTTTACTGTATCCCTCTGACCTTCTTATTGACGATGAAACACAGAAATTGCATCGGAATTAAATACAAATGCACAATGCCGACTTAAGTACAAGAAGACTGACTCTTCTTACTGACTATGCTTTGAACCATTCCTGTGACTCTAGTTATAGATTCCGATGCTTCACTTCAGGTTTAGTGTATCCCTTGGACCTTCTTGTTGACGATGAAACACAGAATTTGCATCGGAAGTAAATACAAAAGAAACAATGCCGACTTAAGTACAAGAATACTGACTCATCTTACTTTCTATGTTTTGAACCGTCCCTGTGACATTAGTTATAGATTCCGATGCTTCACTCCAGAATTACTGTATCCCTTGGACCTTCTAATTGACGATGAAACACAGAAATTGCATCGGAAGTAAATACAAAAGGCACAATGCCGACTTAAGTACAAGAAGACGGACTCTTCTTACTGACTATGCTTTGAACTATTCCTGTGACACTAGTTATAGATTACGATACTTCGATTCAGGTTTACTGTATCCCTCTAACCTTCTTATTGACGATGAAACACAGAAATTGCATCGGAATTAAACACAAAAGGCGCAATGCCGACTTAAGTACATGAAGGCTGACTCTTCCTACTGTCTATGTTTTAAACCATTCCTGTGCCACTAGTTATAGAATCCGATGCTTCACTTCAGGTGTACTGTATCCCTTGGACCTTCTTATTGACGATGAAACACAGACATTGAATCGGAAGTAAATACAAAAGCACAATGCCGACTTAAGTACAAGAATACTGACTCATCTTACTTACTATGTTTTGAACCGTCCCTGTGACACTCGTTATAGATTCCGATGCTTCACTTCAGGTTTACTGTATCCCTGTGACCTTCTTATTGACGATGAAACACAGAAATTGCATCGGCATTAAATACAAAAGGCACAATACCGACTTAAGTACAAGAAGACTGACTCTTCTTACTCTGTTTTGAGCCATTCCTGTGACACTAGTCATAGATTCCGATGCTTAACTTCAGAATTACTGTATCCCTCAGACCTTCTTATTGCCGATGAAAGACAGATATTGCATCGGAATTAAATACAAAAGGCAAAATGCCGACTAAAGTACAAGAAAACTGACTCTTCTGACGGTCTATGTTTTGAACCATTCCTGTGACACTAGTTTTAGCTTCCGATGCTTCACTTCAGGTTTACTGTATCCCTTGGACCTTCTTATTGACGACGAAACACATAAATTGCATCGGAATTATATAGAAAAGGCACAATGCCGACTTAAGTACAGGAATACTGACTCATCTTACTGTCTATGTTTTGAACCGTCTCTATGACACTAGTTATACATTCCGATGCTTCACTCCAGGTTTGCTGTATCCCTTGGACCTTCTTATTGACGTTGAAACACAGACATTGCATCGGAATTAAATACAAAAGGCACAACGCCGACTTAAGTACAAGAAGACTGACTCTTCTTACTGTCAATGTTTTGAACCGATCCTGTGACACTAGTTATAGATTCCGATGCTTCACTTCAGGTTTCCTGTATCCCTCTGACCATCTTATTGACGATGAAACACAGAAATTGCATCGGAATTAAATACAAAAGGCACAATGCCGACTTAAATACAAGAAGAGTGACTCTTCCGACTGTCTATGTTTTGAACCATTCCTGTGACACTCGTTATAGACTCCGATGCTTCACTCCAGGTTTACTGTGTCCCTTGGACCTTCTTATTGACGATGAAGCACAGACATTGCATCGGAATAAAATACAATAGGCTAAATGCCGACTTAAGTACAAGAAGACTGACTCTTCCCACCGTCTAAGTTTTGAACCATTCCTGTGACACTAGTTATAGATTCCGATGCTTCACTTCAGGTTTACTGTATCCCTCTGACCTTCTTATTGACGATGAAACACAGAAATTGTATCGGAATTAAATACAAAAGGCACAATACCGACTTAAGTACAAGAAGACTTACTCTTCTTACTGACTATGTTTTGAACAATACCTGTGGCACTAGTCATAGATTCCGATGCTTAACTTCAGGATTACTGTATCCCTTGGACCTTCTTATTGACGATGAAACACAGAAATTGCATCGGAAATAAATACAAAAGGCACAATGCCGACTTAAGTACAAGAAGACTGACTCTTCTTACTGACTATGTTTTGAACCATTCCTGTGACACTAGTTATTGATTCCGATGCTTCATTTCATGTATACTGTATCCCTCTGTCCTTCTTATTGACGATGAAACACAGAAATAGCATCGGAATTAAATACGAAAGGCACAATGCCGAATTAAGTACAAGAAGACTGACTCTTCTTACTGTCTATGTTTGAACCTTTCCTGTGACACTAGTTATAGACTCCGATGCTTCACTCCAGGTTTACTTAATCCCTTGCACCTTCTTATTGACGATGAAACACAGAAATTGCATCGGAATTAAATACAAAAGGCACAATGCCGACTTAAGTACAAGAAGACTGACTCTTCTTACTGACTATGTTTTGAACCATTCCTGTGACACTAGTTATTAATTCCGATGCTTCATTTCATGTTTACAGTATCCCTTGGACCTTCTTATTGACGATGAAACACAGAAATTGCATCGGAATTAAATACAAAAGGCACAATGCCGAATTAAGTACAAGAAGACTGACTCTTCTTACTGTCTATGTTTTGAACCATTCCTGTGACACTAGTTATAGATTCCGATTCTTCAATTTAGGTCTACTGTATCCCTTGGACCTTCTTATTGACGATGAAACACAGATTTTGCATCGGAATTAAATACAAAAGGCGCAATGCCGACTTAAGTACAAGAAGGCTGACTCTTCCAACTGTCTATGTTTTAAACCATTCCTGTGCCACTAGTTATAGAATCCGATGCTTCACTTCAGGTGTACTGTATCCCTTGGACCTTCTTATTGACGATGAAACACAGAAATTGAATCGGAAGTAAATACAAAATGCACAATGCCGACTTAAGTACTAGAATACTGACTCATCTTACTTTCTATGTTTTGAACCGTCCCTGTGACACTAGTTATAGATTCCGATGCTTCACTCCGGAATTACTGTATCCCTTGGACCTTCTTATTGACGATGAAACACAGAAATTGTATCGGAATTAAATACAAAAGGCACAATACCGACTTAAGTAGAAGAAGACTTACTCTTCTTACTGACTATGTTTTGAACGATACCTGTGGCACTAGTCATAGATTCCGATGCTTAACTTCAGGATTACTGTATCCCTTGGACCTTCTTATTGACGATGAAACACAGAAATTGCATCGGAATTAAATACAAAAGGCACAATGCCGACTTAAGTACAAGAAGACTGACTCTTCTTACTGACTATGTTTCGAACCATTCCTGTGACACTAGTTATTGATTCCGATGCTTCATTTCATGTTTACTGTATCACTCTGACCTTCTTATTGACGATGAAACACAGAAATTACATCGGAATTAAATACAAAAGGCACAATGCCGAATTAAGTACAAGAAGACTGACTCTTCTTACTGTCTATGTTTTGAACCATTCCTGTAACACTAGTTATAGAATCCGGTGCTTCACTTCAGGTGTACTGTATCCCTTGGACCTTCTTATTGACGATGAAACACAGAAATTGAATCGGAAGTAAATACAAACGGCACAATGCCGACTTAAGTACAAGAATACTGACTCATCTTATTTTGTATGTTTTGAACCGTCTCTGTGACACTAGTTATAGATTCCGATGCTTCACTCCAGAATTACTGTATCCCTTGGACCTTCTTATTGACGACGTAACACAGAAATTGCATCGGAATTAAATACAAAAGGCACAATGCCGACTTAAGTACAAGAAGGCTGACTCTTCTTACTGACTATGTTTTGAACTACTCCTGTGACACTAGTTATAGGTTACGATGCTTCGCTTCAGGTTTACTGTATCCCTCTGACCTTCTTATTGACGATGAAACACAGAAATTGCATCGGAATTACATACAAAAGGCACAATGCCGACTTAAGTACAAGAAGACTGACTCTTCTTACTGTCTATGTTTTGAACCATTCCTGTGACTCTAGTTATAGATTCCGATGCTTCACTTCAGGTTTACTGAATCCCTCTGACCTTCTTATTGACGATGAAACACAGAAATTGCATCGGAATTACATACAAAAGGCACAATGCCGACTTAAGTCCAAGAAGACTGACTCTTCTTACTGTCTATGCTTTGAACCATCCCTGTGACACTAGTTATAGATTCCGATGCTTCACTCCAGAATTACTGTATCCCTTCTACCTTCTTATTGACGATGAAACACAGAAATTGCATCGGAATTAAATACAAAAGGCACAATGCCGACATAAGTACAAGAAGACTGACTCTTCTTACTGTCTATGTTTTGAACCATTCCTGTGACACTAGTTATAGATTACGATGCTTCGCTTCAGGTTTACTGTATCCCTCTGACCTTCTTATTGACGATGAAACACATAAATTGCATCGGAATTAAATACAAAAGGCGCAATGCCGAATTAAGTACAAGAAGACTGACTCTTCTTACTGTCTATGTGTTGAACCATTCCTGTGACACTAGTTATAGACTCCGATGCTTCCCTCCAGGTTTACTGTATACCTCTCGCCTTCTTATTGACGATGAAACACAGAAATTGCTTGGGAATTAAATACAAAAGGCACAATGCCGACTTAAGTAAAAGAAGACTGACTCTTCCTACGGTCTATGTTTTGAACCATTCCTGTGACACTAGTTATAGATTCCGATGCTTCACTTGAGGTTTACTGTATCCCTCTGACCATCTTCTTGACGATGAAACACAGAAATTGCATCGGAATTAAATACAAAAGGCATAATACCGACTTAAGTACAAGAAGACTGACTCTTATTCCTGACTATATTTTGAACCATTCCTGTGACACTAGTCATAGATTCCGATGCTTACTTCATGATTACTGTATCCCTTGGACTTTCTTATAGACGATGTAACACAGAAATTGCATCGGAATCAAATACAAAAGGCACAATGCCGACATAAGTACAAGAAGACTGACACTTCTTACTGTTTATGTTTTGAACCATTCCTGTGAAACTAGTTATAGATTCCGATGCTTCACTTCAGGTTTACTGTAACCCTTTGGCCTTCTTATTGACGATGAAACACAGAATTGCATCGGAATTAAATACAAAAGGCACAATGCCGAATTAAGTTCACGAAGACTGACTCTTCTTTCTGTCTATGTTTTGAAGTATTCCTGTGACACTAGTTATGAACTCCGATGCTTCACACCTGGTTTACTGCATCCCTTGGACCTTCTTATTGACCATGAAACACAGAAATTGCGTCGGATTTAAATACAATAGGCACAATGCCGACTTAAGTACAAGAAGACTGACTCTTCCCAGTGTCTACGTTTTGAACCATTCCTGTGGCACTAGTTATAGATTCCGATGCTTCACTTCTGGTTTACTGTATCCCTTGGACCTTCTTATTGACGATGAAACACAGAAATTGCATCGGAATTAAATACGAAAGGCACAATGCCGACTTAAGTACAAGAAGACTGACACTTCTTACTGTCTATGTTTTGAACCATTCCTGTGACTCTAGTTATAGATTCCGATGCTTCACTTCAGGTTTACTGTATCCCTCTAACCTTCGTATTGACGATGAGACACAGAAATAGCATCGGAATTAAAAACAAATGGCACAATGCCGACTTAAGTACATGTAGACTGACTTTACCTACTGTCTATGATTTGAACCATTCCTGTGACACTAGTTATAGATTCCGATGGTTCATTTCAGGTTTACTGTATCCCTTGGACCTTCTTGTTGACGATGAAACACAGAAATTGCATCGGAATTAAATACAAAAAGGCACAATGCCGAGTTAAGTACAAGAAGACTGACTCTTCTTTCTGTCTATGCTTTGAACCATTCCTGTGACACTAGTTATAGGCTCCGATGTGTCCCTCCTGGTTTACTGTATCCCTCGGACCTTCTTATTGACGATGAAACACAGAAATTGATTCGGAATTAAATACAAAATGCGCAATGCTGAATTAAGTACAAGAAGACTGACTATTCTTACTGTCTATGATTTGAACCATCCCTGTGACACTAGTTATAGATTCCGATGCTTCACTCCAGGTTTACTTTATCCCTATGACCTTCTCGTTGACGATGAAACACAGAAATTGCATCGGAATTAAATATAATAGGCACAATGCCGACTTAAGTACAAGAAGACTGACTGTTCCTACTGTCTATGTTTTGAACCGCTCCTGTGACACTAGTCATAGATTCCGATGCTTCACTTCAGGTTTACTGTATCCCTTGGACCTTCTTATAGACGATGAAACACAGAAATTGCATCGGAATTAAATACAAAAGGCACAATACCGACTTAAGTACAAGAAGACTGACTCTTCTTTCTGACTATGTTTGAACCATTCCTGTGACACTAGTCATAGATTCCGATGCTTAACTTCAGAATTACTGTATCCCTCAGACCTTCTTATTCCCGATGAAACACAGAAATTGCATCGCAATTAAATACAAAAGGCACAATGCCGAATTAAGTACAAGAAGACTGACTCCTCTTACTGACTATGTTTTCAACCATTCCTGTGGCACTAGTTATTGATTCCACTGCTTCACTTCATGTTTACTGTATCCCTCTGACCTTCTTATTGACGATGAAACACAGAAATTGCATCCGAATTAAATACAAAAGGCACAATGCCGACTTAAGTACAAGAAGACTGACTCTTCTTACTGTCTATGTTTTAAACCATTCCTGTGACACTAGTTATAGACTCCGATGCTTCACTCCAGGTTTACTGTATACCTCTGGCCTTCTTATTGACGATGAAACACAGAAATTGCTTGGGAATTAAATACAAAAGGCACAATAACGACTTAAGTAAAAGAAGACTGACTCGTCCTACGGTCTATGTTTTGAACCATTCCTGTGACACTAGTTATAGATTCCGATGCTTCACTTGAGGTTTACTGTATCCCTCTGACCATCTTCTTGACGATGAAACACAGAAATTGCATCGGAATTAAATACAAAAGGCATAATACCGACTTAAGTACAAGAAGACTGACTCTTATTCCTGACTATATTTTGAACCATTCCTGTGACACTAGTCATAGATTCCGATGCTTACTTCATGATTACTGTATCCCTTGGACTTTCTTCTAGACGATGTAACACACTAATTGCATCGGAATCAAATACAAAAGGCACAATGCCGACATAAGTACAAGAAGACTGACACTTCTTACTGCCTATGTTTTGAACCATTCCTGTGAAACTAGTTATAGATTCCGATGCTTCACTTCAGGTTTACTGTAACCCTTTGGCCTTCTTATTGACGATGAAACACAGAATTGCATCGGAATTAAATACAAAAGGCACAATGCCGAATTAAGTACACGAAGACTGACTCTTCTTTCTGTCTATGCTTTGAAGTATTCCTGTGACACTAGTTATGAACTCCGATGATTCACACCTGGTTTACTGTATCCCTTGGACCTTCTTATTGACGATAAAACACAGAAATTGCATCGGAATTAAATACAAAAGGCACAATGCCGACTTAAGTACAAGAAGACTGGCTCTTCTTACTGTCTATGTTTTGAACCATTCCTGTGACTTTAGTTATAGATTCCGATGCTTCACTTCAGGTTTACTGTATCCCTCTAACCTTCGTATTGACGATGAGACACAGAAATTGCATCGGAATTAAATACAAAAGGCACAATGCCGACTTAAGTACACGAAGACTGACTCTTCTTTCTGTCTATGCTTTGAACCATTCCTGTGACACCAGTTATAGACTCCGATGCGTCACACCTGGTTTACTGTATCCCTTGGACCTTCTTACTGACGATGAAACACAGAAATTGCATCGGAATTAAAAACAATAGGAACAATGCCGACTTAAGTACAAGAAGACTGACTGTTCCTACTGTCTATGTTTTGAACCACTCCTGTGAAACTAGTCATAGATTCCGATGCTTCACTTCAGGTTTACTGTATCCCTTGGACCTTCTTATTGACGATGAAACACAGAAATTGCATCGGAATTAAATACAAAATGCATAATATCGACTTAAGTACAAGAAGACTGACTCTTCTTACTGACTATGTTTGAACCATTCCTGTGACACTAGTCATAGATTCCGATGCTTAACTTCAGAATTACTGTATCCCTCAGACCATCTTATTCCAGATGAAACACAGATATTGCATAGGAATTAAATGCAAAAGGCACAATGCCGAGTTAAGTACAAGAAGACTGACTCTTCTTTCTGTCTATGTTTTGAACCATTCCTGTGACACTAGTTATAGACTCCGATGCGTCACTCCTGGTTTACTGTATCCCTTGGACCTTCTTATTGACGATGAAATACAGAAATTGAATCGGAATTAAATACAAAATGGGAAATGCTGAATTAAATACAAGAACACTGACTCTTCTTACTGTCTATGATTTGAACCATCCCTGTGACACTAGTTATAGATTCCGATGCTTCACTCCAGGTTTACGTTATCCCTATGACCTTCTCATTGACGATGAAACACAGAAATGGCATCGGAATTAAATACAATAGGCACAATGCCGACTTAAGTACAAGAAGACTGACAGTTCCTACTGTCTATGTTTTGAACCGCTCCTGTGACTCTAGTCATAGATTCCGATGCTTCACTTCAGGTTAACTGTATCCCTTGGACCTTCTTATAGACGATGAAACACAGAAATTGCATCGGAATTATTTACAAAAGGCACAATACCGACTTAAATACAAGAAGACTGACTCTTCTTACTGTCTATGTTTGAACCATTCCTGTGACACTAGTCATAGATTCCGATGCTTAACTTCATAATTACTGTATCCCTCAGACCTTCTTATTCCCGATGAAACACAGATATTGCATAGGAATTAAATACAAACGGCACAATGCCGACTAAAGTACAAGAAGACTGACTCTTCTGACAGTCTATGTTTTGAACCATTCCTGTGACACTAGTTTTAACTTCCGATGCTTCACTTCAGGTTTACTGTATCCCTTGGACCTTCTTATTGACGATGAAACACATAAATTGCATCGGAATTAAATAGAAAAGGCACAATGCCGACTTAAGTACAGGAATACTGACTCATCTTACTGTCTATGTTTTGAACCATGTCTGTGACACTAATTATACATTCCGAAGTTTCACTCCAGGTTTGCTGTATCCCTTGGACCTTATTAGTGACGTTGAAACACAGACATTGCATCGGAATTAAATACAAAATGCACAACGCCGACTTAAGTACAAGAAGACTGAGTCTTCTTACTGACTATGTTTCGAACCATTCCTGTGACACTAGTTATAGACTCCGATGCTGCACTTCAGGTTTACTGTATCCCTCTGACCTTCTTATTGACGATGAAACACAAAAATTGCATCGGAATTAAATACAAAAGGCACAATGCCGAATTAAGTACAAGATGACTGACTCTTCTGACTGTCTATGTTTTGAACCATTCCTGTGAGACTAGTTATAGATTCCGATGCTTCACTCCAGGTTTACTGTGTCCCTTGGACCTTCTTATTGACGATGAAACACAGAAATTGCGTCGGAATTAAATACAATAGGCACAATGCCGACTTAAGTGCAAGAAGACTGACTCTTCCCAGTGTCTACGTTTTGAACCATTCCTGTGGCACTAATTATAGATTCCGATGCTTCACTTCTGGTTTACTGTATCCCTTGGACCTTCTTATTGACGATGAAACACAGAAATTGCATCGGAATTAAATACAAAAGGCACAATGCCGACTTAAGTACAAGAAGACTGACACTTCTTACTGTCTATGTTTTGAACCATTCCTGTGACTCTAGTTATAGATTCCGATGCTTCACTTCAGGTTTACTGTATCCCTCTAACCTTCGTATTGACGATGAGACACAGAAATAGCATCGGAATTAAAAGCAAATGGCACAATGCCGACTTAAGTACATGTAGACTGACTTTACCTACTGTCTATGATTTGAACCATTCCTGTGACACTAGTTATAGATTCCGATGGTTCATTTCAGGTTTACTGTATCCCTTGGACCTTCTTGTTGACGATGAAACACAGAAATTGCATCGGAATTAAATACAAAAGGCACAATGCCGAGTTAAGTACAAGAAGACTGACTCTTCTTTCTGTCTATGCTTTGAACCATTCCTGTGACACTAGTTATAGACTCCGATGCGTCCCTCCTGGTTTACTGTATCCCTTGGACCTTCTCGTTGACGATGAAACACAGAAATTGCATCGGATTTAAACACAATAGGCACAATGCCGACTTAAGTACAAGAAGACTGACTGTTCCTACTGTCTATGTTTTGAACCGCTCCTGTGACACTAGTCATAGATTCCGATGCTTCACTTCAGGTTTACTGTATCCCTTGGACCTTCTTATAGACGATGAAACACTGAAATTGCATCGGAATTAAATGCAAAAGGCACAATACCGACTTAAGTACAAGAAGTCTGACTCTTCTTACTGACTATGTTTGAACCATTCCTGTGACACTAGTCATAGATTCCGATGCTTAACTTCAGAATTACTGTATCCCTCAGACCTTCTTATTCCCGATGAAACACAGAAATTGCATCGGAATTAAATACAAAAGGCACAATGCCGAATTAAGTACAAGAAGACTGATTCCTCTTACTGAATATGTTTTGAACCATTCCTGTGACACTAGTTCTTGATTCCACTGCTTCACTTCGTGTTTACTGTATCCCTCTGACCTTCTTATTGACGATGAAACACAGAAATTGCATCCGAATTAAATACAAAAGGCACAATGCCGACTTAAGTACAAGAAGACTGACTCTTCTTACTGTCTATGTTTTAAACCATTCCTGTGACACTAGTTATAGATTCCGATGCTTCAATTCAGGTCTACTGTATCCCTTGGACCTACTTATTGACGATGAAACACAGAATTTGCATCGGAATTAAATACAAAAGGCACAATGCCGACTTAAGTACAAAAATACTGGCTCATCTTACTTTCTATGTTTTGAACCGTCCCTGTGACACTAGTTATAGATTCCGATGCTTCACTCCAGAATTACTATATCCCTTGGACCATCTTATTGACGATGAAACACAGAAATTGCATCGGAATTAAATACAAAAGGCACAATGCCGACTTAAGTACAAGAAGACTGACTCTTCTTACTGTCTATGCGTTGAACCATTCCTGTGACACTAGTTATAGACTCGGATGCTTCACTCCAGGTTTACTGTATCCCTCTGACCTTCATATTGACGATGAAACACAGAAATTGCTTAGGAATTAAACACAAAAGGCACAATGCCAACTTAAGTACAAGAAGACTGACTCTTCCGACTGTCTATGTTTTGAACCATTACTGTGACACTAGTTATAGATTCCGATGCTTCACTCCAGGTGTACTGTGTCCCTTGGACCTTCTTATTGACGATGAAACACAGAAATTGCATCGGAATTAAATACAATAGGCACAATGCCGACTTAAGTACAATAAGACTGACTCTTCCCACTGTCTACGTTTTGAACCATTCCTGTGACACTAGTTATAGATTCCGATGCTTCACTTCTGGTTTACTGTATCCCTTGGACCTTCTTATTGACGATGAAACACAGAAATTGTATGGGAATTAAATACAAAAGGCACAATACCTACTTAAGTACAAGAAGACTGACTCTTCTTACTGACTATGTTTTGAACAATACCTGTGGCACTAGTTATAGATTCCGATGCTTCAATTCAGGTCTACTGTATCCCTTGGACCTTCTTATTGACGATGAAACACAGATTCTGCATCGGAATTAAATACAAAAGCACAATGCCGACTTAAGTACAAAAATACTGACTCATCTTACTTACTATGTTTTGAACCGTCCCTGTGACACTAGTTATAGATTCCGATGCTTCACTCCAGAATTACTATATCCCTTCAACTATCTTATTGACGATGAAACACAGAGATTGCGTCGGAATTAAATACAAAAGGCACAATGCCGAATTAAGTACAATAAGACTGACTCTTCTTACAGACTATGTTTTGAACTATTCCTGTGACACTAGTTATAGATTACGATGCTTCGCTTCAGGATTACTGCACCCCTCTGACCTTCTTATTGACGATGAAACACAGAAATTGCATCGGAATTAAATACAAAAGGCACAATGCCGAATTAAGTACAAGAAGACTGACTCTTCTTACTGTCTATGTGTTGAACCATTCCTGTGACCCTAGTTGTAGACTCCGATGCTTCACTCCAGGTTTACTGTATCCCTCTGACCTTCTATTGACGATGAAACACAGAAATTGCTTAGGAATTAAATACAAAAGGCACAATGCCGACTTAAGTAAAAGAAGACTGACTCTTCCTACGGTCTATGTTTTGAACCATTCCTGTGACACTAGTTATAGATTCCGATGCTTCACTTCAGGTTTACTGTATCCCTGTGGCCGTCTTATTGGCGATGAAACACAGGAATTGCATCGGAATTAAATACAAAAGGCACAATGCCGAATTAAGTACAAGAAGATTGACTCTTCTTTCTGCCTATGCTTTGAACCATTCTTGTGACACTAGTTATAGACTCCGATGCTTCACTCCTGGTTTACTGTATCCCTTGGACTCTCTTATAGACGATGTAACACAGAAATTGCATCGGAATCAAATACAAAAGGCACAATGCCGACATAAGCACAAGAAGACTGACACTTCTTACTGTCTATGTTTTGAACCATTCCTGTGACACTAGTTATAGATTCCGATGCTGCACTTCAGGTTTACAGTATCCCTCTGGCCTTCTTATTGACGATGAAACACAGAAATTGCATCGGAATTAAATACAAAAGGCACAATGTCGACTTAAGTACAAGAAGACTGACTCTTCTAACTGTCTATGTTTTGAACCGTTCCTGTGACTCTAGTTATAGATTGCGATGCTTCACTTCAGGTTTACTGTATCCCTCTAACCTTCGTATTGACGATGAGACACAGAAATAGCGTCGGAATTAAAAACAAATGGCACAATGCCGACTTAAGTACAAGAAGACTGACTCTTCTTTCTGTCTATGCTTTGAACCATTCCTGTGACACTAGTTATAGACTCCGATGCGTCACTCCTGGTTTACTGTATCCCTTGGACCTTCTTATTGACGATGAAACACAGAAATTGAATCGCAATTAAATACAAAATGCGCAATGCCGAATTAAGTACAAGAAGACTGACTCTTCTTACTGACTATGTTTTGAACCATTCCTGTGACACTAGTCATAGATTCCGTTGCTTAACTTCAGAATTACTGTATCTCTCAGACCTTCTTATTGCCGATAAAACACAGATATTGCATCAGAATTAAATAGAAAATGCACAGTGATGACTTAAGTACAAGAAGACTGACTCTTCCGAATGTCTACGTTGTGAACCATTCCTGTGACACTAGTTATAGATTCCGATGCTTCACTTCTGGTTTACTGTATCCCTTGGACCTTCTTATTGACGATGAAACACAGAAATTGCATCGGAATTAAATACGAAAGGCACAATGCCGACATATGTACAAAAGACTGACACTTCTTACTGACTAAGCTTTGAACCATTCCTGTGACACTAGTTTTAGATTCCGATGCTTCACTTCAGGTTTATTGTATCCCTCTGGCCTTCTTATTGACGATGAAACACAGAAATTGCATCGGAATTAAATACAAAAGGCACAATGCCGAATTAAGTACAAGAAGATTGGCTCTTCTTTCTGTCAATGCTTTGAACCATTCCTGTGACACTAGTTATAGACTCCGATGCTTCACTCCTGGTTTACTTTATCCCTTGGACCTTCTTATTGACGATGAAACACAGAAATTGCATCAGAACTATATACAAAAGGCACAATGCCGACTTAAGTACAAGAAGACTGACTCTTCTTACTGTCTATGCTTTGAACCATTCCTGTGACACTAGTTATAGATTCCGATGCTTCAATTCAGGTCTACTGTATCCCTTGGACCTTCTTATTGACGATGAAACACAGATTTTGCATCGGAATTAAATACAAAAGGCACAATGCCGACTTAAGTACAAGAAGTCTGACTCTTCCAACTGCCTATGTTTTAAGCCATTCCTGTGCCATTAGTTATAGATTCCGATGCTTCACTTCAGGTTTAGTGTATCCCTTGGAGCCTCTTATTGACGATGAAGCACAGAAATTGCATCAGAAGTAAATACACAAGGCACAATGCCGACTTAAGTACAAGAATACTGACTCATCTTACTTTCTATGTTTTGAACCGTCCCTGTGACACTAGTTATAGATTCCGATGCTTCACTCCAGAATTGCTGTATCCCTTGGACCTTCTTATTGACGATGAAAGACAGAAATTGCATCGGAATTAAATACAAAAGGCACAATGCCGACTTAAGTACAAGAAGACTGACTCTTCTTACTGACTATGCTTTGAACTATTCCTGTGACACTAGTTATAGATTACGATGCTTCGCTTCAGGTTTACTGTATCCCTCTGACCTTCTTATTGACGATGAAACACAGAAATTGCATCGGAATTAAATACAAAAGGCACAATGCCGAATTAAGTACAAGAAGACTGACTCTTCTTACTGTCTATGTGTTGAACCACTCCTGTGACACTAGTTTTAGACTCCGATGCTCCACTCCAGGTTTACTGTATCCCTCTGACCTTCTTATTGACGATGAAACACAGAAATTGCTTCAGAATGAAATACAAAAGGCACAATGCCGACTTAAGTAAAAGAAGACTGACTCTTCCTACGGTCTATGCTTTGAACCATTCCTGTGACACTAGTTATAGATTCCGATGCTTCACTTCAGGTTTACTGTATCCCTGTGACCTTCATATTGACGATGAAACACAGAAATTGCATCGGAATTAAATGCAAAAGGCACAATGCCGACATAAGTACAAGAAGACTGACACTTCTTACTGACTAAGTTTTGAACCATTCCTGTGACACTAGTTATAGTTTCCGATGCTTCACTTCAGGTTTACTGTATCCCTCTGGCCTTTTTATTGACGATAAAACACAGAATTGCATCGGAATTAAATACAAAAGGCACAATGCCGAATTAAGTACAAGAAAACTGACTCTTCTTTCTGTCTATGCTTTGAACCATTCCTGCGACACTAGTTATAGACTCCAATGCTTCACTCCTGGTTTACTGTATCCCTTGGACCTTCTTATTGACGATGAAACACAGAAATTGCATCGGAATTAAATACAAAAGGCACAATGGCGACTTAAGTACAAGAAGACTGACTCTTCTTACTGTCTACGTTTGAACCATTCCTGTGACTCTAGTTATAGATTCCGATGCTTCACTTCAGGTTTACTGTATCCCTCTAACCTTCTTATTGACGATGAGACACAGAAATAGCATCGGAATTAAATACAAATGGCACAATGCCGACTTAAGTTCATGTAGACTGACTTTTAGTACTGTCTATGCTTTGAACCATTCCTGTGACACTAGTTATAGATTCCGATGGTTCATTTCAGGTTTACTGTGTCCCGTGGACCTTCTTATTGACGATGAAACACAGAAATTGCATCGGAATTAAATACAAAAGGCACAATGCCGACTTAAGTACAAGAAGACTGACTCTTCTTTCTGTCTATGCTTTGAACCATTCCATGTGACACTAGTTATAGACTCCGATGCGTCACTCTAGGTTTACTGTATCCCTTGGACCTTCTTATTGACGATGAAACACAGAAATTGCATCGGAATTAAATACAAAAGGCACAATGCCGAATTAAGTACAAGAAGACTGACTCTTCTTATTGTCTATGATTAGAACCATTCCTGTGACTCTAGTTATGGATTCCGATGCTTCACTCCAAGTTTACTGTATCCCTTGGACCTTATTATTGACGATGAAACACAGAAATTGCATTAGAATTAAATAGAAAATGCAAGGTGATGACTTAAGTACAAGAAGACTGACTCTTCTTACTGACTATGTTTTGAAACAATCCTGTGACACTAATTATAGATTCCGATGCTTCACTTCAGGTTTACTGAATCCCTTCGACCTTCTTATTGACGATCAAACACAGAAATTGCATCGGACTTAAATACAAAAGGCACAATGCCGATTTAAGTACAAGTAGACTGACTCTTCTTACTGTTTACGTTTTGAACCATTCCTGTGACTCTTGTTATAGATTCCGATGCTTCACATCAGGTTTACTGTATCCCTCTGACCTTCTTATTGACGATGAAACACAGAAATTGCATCGGAATTAAATAAAAGAGGCACAATGCCGACTTAAGTACAAGAAGACTGACTCTTCTTACTGTCTATGCTTTTAACCATTCCTGTGACACTAGTTATAGATTCCGATGCTTCAGTCCAGGTCTACTGTATCCCTTGGACCTTCTTACTGACGATGAAAGACAGAAATTGCATCGGAATTAAATACAAAAAGCACAATGCTGACTTAGTAAAAGAAGTCTGACTCTTCTTACTGTCAATGTTTGAACCATTCCTGTGACACTAGTTATAGATTCCGATGCTTCACTCCAGGTTTACTGTATACCTTGGACCTTCTTATCGACGATGAAACACAGGAATGGCATCAGAATTAAATAGAAAATGCAAAGTGATGACTTAAGTACAAGAAGACTGACTCTTCTTACTGACTATGTTTTGAACCAATCCTGTGACACTAATTATAGATTCCGATGCCTCACATCCGGTTTACTGTATCCCTTATACCTTCTTATTGACGATGAAACACAGAAATTGCATCGGAATTAAATACAAAAGGCACAATGCCGACTTAAGTACAAGAATACTGACTCATCTTACTTTCTATGTTTTGAACCGTCCCTGTGACACTAGTTATAGATTCCGATGCTTCACTCCAGGTTTACTGTATCCCTTGGACCTTCTTATTGACGATGAATCACAGAAATTGCATCGGAATTAAATACAAAATGCACAATACCGACATAAGTACAAGAATACTGACTCTTCCTACTGACTATGTTTCGAACCATTCCGGTGACACTAGTCATAGATTCCGATGCTTAACTTCAGGATTACTGTATCCCTTGGACCTTCTTATTGACGATGAAACTATGAAATTGCATCGGAATTAAATACAAAAGGCACAATGCCGAGTTAAGTACAAGAAGACTGACTCTTCTTACTGTCTATGTTTTGAACCATTCCTGTGACTCTAGTTATAGATTCCGATGCTTCACTTCAGGTTTACTGTATCGCTCTGACTTTCTTACTGACGCTGAAACACAGAAGTTGCATCGGAATTAAATACAAAAGGCACAATGTCGGCTTTAGTACAAGAAGATTGACTCTTCTTACTGTCTATGTCTTGAACCATTCCTGTGACACTAGTTATAGATTCCGATGCTTCAATTCAGATCTACTGTATCACTTGGACCTTATTATTGACGATGAGAAACAGATATTTCATCGGAATTAAATACAAAAAGCACAAGAGGACTGACTCTTCTCACTGACTATGTTTGAACCATTCCTGTGACACTAGTTATAGATTCCGATGCTTCACATCAGGTTTACTGTATCGCTCTGACCTTCTTATTGACGATGAAACACAGAAATTGCATCAGAATTAAATAGAAATTGCACAGTGATGACTTAAGTACAAGAAGACTGACTCTTCTTACCGACTATGTTTTGAACCAAACCTGAGACTCTAATTATAGTTTCCGATGCTTCACTTCAGGTTTACTGGTTCCTTGGACCTTCTTATTGACAATGAAACACAGAAATTGCATCGGAATTAAACGCAAAAGGCACAATGCCGACTTAAGTACAAGAATACTGACTCATCTTACTTTCTATGTTTTGAACCGTCCCTGTGACACTAGTTATAGATTCCGATGCTTCACACCAGGTTTACTGTATCCCTTGGTCTTTCTTATTGACGATGAAACACAGAAATTGCATCGGAATTAAATACAAAAGGCACAATGCCGACTTAAGTACAAGAAGACTGACTCTTCTTACTGACTATGATTTGAACCATTCCTGTGACACTAGTTATAGATTCCGATGCTTCGCGTCAGGTTTACTGTATCCCTCTGACCTTCCTGTTGACGATGAAACACAGAAATTGCATCGGAATTAAATACAAAAGGCACAATGCCGAATTAAATACAAGAAGACTGACTCATCTTACTGTCTATGCGTTGAACCATTCCTGTGACACTAGTTATAGATTCCGATGCTTCACTTCAGGTTTACTGTATCCCTCTGACCTTCTTATTGGCGATGAAACATAGAAATTGCATCGGAATTAAATACAAAAGGCACAATGCCGACTTAAGTGCAAGAAGACTGACTCTTCCGACTGTCTATGATTTGAACCATTCCTGTGACACTAGTTATAGATTCCGATGCTTCACTCCAGGTTTACTGTGTCCCTTGGACCTTCTTATTGACGATGAAACACAGAAATTGCATCGGAATTAAATACAATAGGCACAATGCCGACTTAAGTACAAGAAGACTGACTCTTCTTACTGACTATGATTTGAACCATTCCTGTGACACTAGTTATAGGTTCCGATGCTTCACTTCAGGTTTACTGTATCCCTTGGACCTTCTTATTGACGATGAAACACAGAAATTGTATCGGAATTAAATACAAAAGGCACAATACCGACTTAAGTACAAGAAGACTGACTCTTCTTACTGACTATGCTTTGAACAATACCTGTGGCACTAGTCATAGATTCCGATGCTTAACTTCAGGATTACTGTATCCCTTGGACCTTCGTATTGACGATGAAACACAGAAATTGCATCGGAATTAAATACAAAAGGCACAATGCCGACTTAAGTACAAGAAGACTGACTCATCTCACTGACTATATTTTGGACCATTCCTGTGACACTAGTTATTGATTCCGATGCTTCACTTCATGTTTACTGTATCCCTCTGACCTTCTTATTGACGATGAAACGCAGAAATTGCTTCGGAATTAAATACAAAAGGCACAATGCCGAATTAAATACAAGAAGACTGACTCTTCTTACAGTCTATGTTTTGAACCATTCCTGTGACACTAGTTATAGACTCCGATGCTTCACTTTAGGTTTACTGTATCCCTCACACCTTCTTGTTGACGATGAAACACAGAAATTGCATCGGAATTAAATATAAAATGCACAATACCGACATAAGTACACGAATACTGACTCTTCTTACTGACTATGTTTTAAACCATTCCTGTGACACTAGTCATAGATTCCGATGCTTCACTTCAGGTTTACTGTATCCCTGAAACCTTCTTATTGACGATGAATTACAGAAATTGCATCGGAATTAAATACAAAAGGCTCAATGCCGACTGAAGTATAGGAATACTGACTCATCTTACTGTCTATGTTTTGAACCGTCTCTGTGACACTAGTTATACATTCCGATGCTTCACTCCAGGTTTGCTGTATCCCTTGGACGTGCTTATTGACGCTGAAACACAGACATTGAATCGGAATTAAATACAAAAGGCACAACGCCGACTTAAGTACAAGAAGACTGACTCTTCTTACTGACTATGTTTTGAACCATTTCTGTGACACTAGTTATAGATTCCGATGCTGCACTTCAGGTTTACAGTATCCCTCTGACCTTCTTATTGATGATGAAACACAGAAATTGCATCGGAATTAAATACAAAAGGCACAATGCCGAATTAAGTACAAGAAGACTGACTCTTCTTACTGTCTATGGGTTGAACCATTCCTGTAACACTAGTTATAGATTCCGATGCTTCACTTCAGGTTTACTGTATCCCCCTGACCTTCTTATTGACGATGAAACACAGAAATTGTATCGGAATTAAATACAAAAGGCACAATACCGACTTAAGTACAAGAAGACTGACTCTTCTTACTGACTATGCTTTGAACAATACCTGTGGCACTAGTCATAGATTCCAATGCTTAACTTCAGGATTACTGTATCCCTTGGACCTTCTTATTGACGATGAAACACAGAAATTGCATCGGAATTATATACAAAAGGCACAATGCCGAATTAAGTACAAGAAGACTGACTCTTCTTACTGTCTATGTTTGAACCTTTCCTGTGACACTAGTAATAGACTCCGATGCTTCACTCCAGGTTTACTGTATCCCTTGGACCTTCTTCTTGACGATGAAACACAGAAATTGCATCGGAATTAAATACAAAAGGCTCAATGCCGACTTAAGTACAAGAAGACTGACTCTTCTTACTGTCTGTGTTGTGAACCATTCCTGTGACTCTAGTTATAGATTCCGATGCTTCACTTCAGGTTTAATGTATCCCTCTGACCTTCTTATTGACGATGAAACACAGAAATTGCATCGGAATCAAATACAAATGCCACATGCCGACTTAAGTACAAGAAGACTGTCTCTTCTTACTGTCTATGTTTGATCCATTCCTGTGACACTAGTTATAGATTCCGATGCTTCAATTAAGGTCTACTGTATCACTTGGACCTTCTTATTGACGATGAAACACAGAAATTGCGTCGGAAGTAAATACAAAAATAACAATGCCGACTTAAGTACAAGAATACTGACTCATCTTACTTTCTATGTTTTGAACCGTCCCTGTGACACTAGTTATAGATTCCGATGCTTCACTCCAGAATTACTGAATCCCTTGGACCTTCTTATTGACGATGAAACACAGAAATTGCATAGGAATCAAATACAAAAGGCACAATGCCGAGTTAACTACAAGAAGACTGACTCTTCTTACTGACTATGTTTTGAACTATTCCTGTGACACTAGTTATAGATTACGATGCTTCGCGTCAAATTTACTGTATAACTCTGACCTTCTTATTGACGATGAAACACAGAAATTGCATTGGAATTAAATACAAAAGGCACAATGCCGAATTAAGTACAAGAAGACTGACTCTTCTTTCTGTCTATGCTTTGAACCATTTCTGTGACACTAGTTATAGACTCCGATGCTTCACTCCTGGTTTACTGTATCCCTTGGAACTTCTTATTGACGATGAAACACAGAAATTGCATCGGAATTAAATACAGAAGGCACAATGCCGACTTAAGTACAAGAAGACTGACTCTTCTTACTGTCTATGTTTTGAACCACTCCTGTGACTCTAGTTATAGATTCCGATGCTTCACTTCAGGTTTACTGTATCCCTCTAACCTTCCTATTGACGATGAGACACAGAAATAGCATCGGAATTAAATACAAATGGCACAATGCCGACTTAAGTACATGTAGACTGAGTTTTCCTACTGTCTATGTTTTGAACCATTCCTGTGACACTAGTTATAGATTCCGATGGTTCATTTCAGGTTTACTGTATCCTTTGGACCTTCTTATTGACGATGAAACACAGAAATTGCATCGGAATTAAATACAAAAGGCAGAATGCCGACTTAAGTACAAGAAGACTGATTCTTCTTTCTGTTTATGCTTTGAACCATTCCTGTGACACTAGTTATAGACTCCGATGCGTCACTCGAAGTTTACTGTATCCCTTGGACCTTCGTATTGACGATCAAACACAGAAATTGCATCGGAATTAAATACAAAAGGCACAATGCCGAATTAAATATAAGAAGACTGACTCTTCTTACTGTCTATGATTAGAACCATTCCTGTGACTCTAGTTATAGATTCCGATGCTTAACTTCAGCATTACTGTACCCCTCTGACCTTCTAAGTGACGATGAAGCACAGAAATTGCATCGGAATTAAATACAAAAAGCACAATGCCGACTTAAGTACAAGAATACCGACTCATCTTACTGTCTATGCTTTGCACCGCCTTGTGACACTAGTTATAGATTCCGATGCTTCACTCCAGGTTTAATGCATTCCTTTGACTTTCATATTGACGATGTAACACAGAAATTGCATCGGAATTAATTACAAAAGGCACAATGCCGACTTAAGTAAAAGAAGTCTGACTCTTCTTACTGTCAATGATTTGAACCATTCCTGTGACACTAGTTATAGATTCCGATGCTTCACTCCAGGTTTACTGTATCCCTTGGACCTTGTTATCGACGATGAATCACAGAAATTGCATCAGAATTAAATAGAAAATGCACAGTGATGACTAAAGTACAAGAAGACTAACAGTTCTTACTGTCCAATATGTGAGCCAATCCTGTGACACTAATTATAGATTCCGATGCCCCACATCAGGTTTACTGTATCCCTTGGACCTTCTTATTGACGATGAAACACTGAAATTTTATCGGAATTAAATACAAAAGGCACAATGCCGACTTAAGTAAAAAAATACTGACTCATCTTACTTTCTATGTTTTGAACCGTCCCTGTGACACTAGTTATAGATTCCGATGCCTCACTCCAGGTTTACTGTATCCCTTGGACCTTCTTATTGACGATGAAACACAGAAATTGCATCGAAATTAAATACAAAAGGCACAATACCGACATAAGTACAAGAATACTGACTCTTCTTACTGACTATGTTTTGAAACATTCCTGTGACACTAGTCATAGATTCCGATGCTTAACTTCAGGATTACTGTATCCCTTGGACCTTCTTACTGACGATGAAACTAAGAAATTGCGTCGGAATTAAATACAAAAGGCACAATGCCGACTTAAGTACAAGAAGACTGACTCTTCATACTGACTATGCTTTGGACCATTCTTGTGACACTAGCTACAGATTCCGATGCTTCACTTCAGGTTTACTGTATCCCTCAAACCTTCTTATTGACGATGAAACACAGAAATTGCATTGGATTAAATACAAAAGGCACAATGTCGACTTAAGTACAAGAAGACTGACTTTTCTTACTGTCTATGTTTTGAACCATTCCTGTGACTCTAGTTATAAATTCCGATGCTTCACTTCAGGTTTACTGTATCGCTCTGACCTTCTTAATGACGATGAAACACAGAAGTTGCATCGGAATTAAATAAAAAGGCACAATGGCGACTTAAGTACAAGAAGACTGACTCTTCTTACTGTCTATGTTTGAACCATTCCTGTGACACTAGATATAGATCCCGATGCTTCAATTCAGATCTACTGTATCCCTCTGACCTTCTTATTGACGATGAAACACAGAAATTGCATAGGAATTAAATACAAAAGGCACAATGCTGACTTAAGTACTAGAATACTGACTCATCTTACTTTCTATGTTTTGAACCGTCCCTGTGACACTAGTTATAGACTCCCATGCTTCACTCCAAGTGTACTGTATCCCTCAGACCTTCTTGTTGACGATGAAACACAGAAATTGCAACGGAATTAAATACAAAATGCACAATACCGACATAAGTACAAGAATACTGACTCTTCTTACTGACTATTTTTGAACAAATTCTGTGACACTAGTCATAGATTCCGATGCTTAACTTCAGGATTACTGTATCCCTTGGACCTTTTTATTGACGATGAAACACAGAAATTGCATCGGAATTAAATACAAAAGGCACAATGCCGACTTAAGTACAAGAAGACAGACTCTTCATACTGACTATGATTTGAACCATTCTTGTGACACTAGCTATAGATTCCGATGCTTCACTTCAGGTTTACTGTATCAATTAAACCTTCTCATTGACGATGAATTACAGAAATTGCATCGGAATTAAATACAAAAGGCACATTGCCGACTTAAGTACAAGAAGACTGACTCTTCTTACTGTCTATGTTTTGAACCATTCCTGTGACTCTAGTTATAGATTCCGATGCTTTACTTCAGGTTTACTGTCTCCCTCTGACCTTCTTATTGACGATGAAACACAGAAGTTGCATCGGAATTAAATACAAAAGCACAATACCGACTTAAGTACAAGAAGACTGACTCTTTTTACTGTCTATGTTCTAAACCGTTCCTGTGACACTAGTTATAGATTTCGATGCTTCTATTCAGGTCTACTGTATCCCTTGGACCTTCTTATTGCCGACGAAACACAGAATTTGCATCGGAATTAAATACAAAAAACACAATGCCGACATAAGTACAAGAAGACTGACTCTTCTTACTATGTTTGAACCATTCCTGTGACACTAGTTATAGATTCCGATGCTTCACTCCAGGTTTACTGTATCCCTTGGACCATCTTGTTGACGATGAAACACAGAAATTACATCAGAATTTAATAGAAAGTGCACAATACCGACATAAGTACAAGAAGACTGACTCTTCTTACTGACTGTGATATGAACCATTCCTGTGACACTAGTTATAGATTCCGATGCTTCGCTTCAGGTTTACTGTATCCCTCTGACCTTCTTATTGACGATGAAACACAGAAATTGCATCGGAATTAAATACAAAAGGCACAATGCCGACTTAAGTACAAGAAGACTGACTCTTCTTACTGTCTATGTTTTGAACCATTCCTGTGACACTAGTCATAGATTCCGATGCTTCACTTCAGGATTACTGTATCCCTTGGACCTTCTTATTGACGATGAAACACAGAAATTGCATCGGAATTAAATACAGAAGGCACAATGCCGACTTAAGTACAGGAAGACTGACTCTTCATACTGACTATGTTTTGAACCATTCTTGTGACACTAGCTATAGATTCCGATGTTTCACTTCAGGTTAACTGTATCTCTTAAACCTTCTTATTGACGATGAAACACAGAAATTGCATCGGAATGAAATACAAAAGGCACAATGCCGACTTAAGTACAAGAAGACTGACTCTTCTTACTGTCTATGTTTTGAACCATTCCTGTGACTCTAGTTATAGATTCCGATGCTTCACTTCAGGTTTACTGTATCCCTCTGACCTTCTTATTGACGATGAAACACAGAAGTTGGATCGGAATTAAACACAAAAGGTACAATGCCGACTTAGGTACAAGAAGACTGACTCTTCTTACTGTCTATGTTTTGAACCATTCCTGTGACACTAATTATTAATTCCGATGCTTCACATCAGGGTTACTGTATCCCTCTGACCTTCCTATTGACGATGAAACACAGAAATTGCATCGGAATTAAATACAAAAGGCCCAATGCCGACTTAACTACGAGAAGTCTGACTCTTCTTACTGACTATGCCTTGAACCATTATTGTGACACTAGTTATAGATTTCGATGCTTAACTTCAGGATTACTGTATCCCGCTGACCTTTGTAGTGACGATGAAACACAGAAATTGCACTGGAATTAAATAGAAAAGGCACAATGCCGACTTAAGTTCAAGAATTCTGACTCATCTTACTGTCTATGCTTTGAACCGTCCCTGTGACACTAGTTATAGATTCCGATGCTTCACTCCAGGTTTAATGTATCCCTTTGACCTTCTTATTGACGATGAAACACAGAAATTGCATCGGAAATAAATACAAAAGGCACAATGCCGACTTAAGTACAAGAAGACTGACCCTTCTTACTGACTATGTTTTGAACAACCCCTTTGACTCTAGTTATCGATTACGATGCTTCACTTCAGGTTTACTGTATTCCTCTGACCTTCTTATTGACGATGAAACACAGAAATTGCATCGGAATTAAATACAAAAGGCACAATGCCGAATTAAGTACAAGAAGACTGACTCTTATTACTGTCTATGTTTTGAACCATTCCTGAGACACTAGTTATAGACTCCAATATATCACTCCAGGTTTACTGTATCCTTTGGACCTTCTTATTGACGATGAAACACAGATATTTCATCGGAATTAAATACAAAAGGCAAAATGTCGACTTAAGTACAAGAAGACTGACTCTTCTTACTGTCTATATTTTGAACCATTCCTGTGACACTAGTTATAGATTCCGATGCCTCACTCCAGGTTTACTGTATCCCTTGGACCATCTTGTTGATGATGAAACACAGAAATTGCATCGGAATTAAATACAAAAGGCACAATGCCGACTAAAGTACAAGAAGACTGATTCTTCTTACAGTCTATGTTTTGAACCATTCCTGTGACACTAATTCCGGTGCTTCACTCCTGGTTTACTGTATCCCTTGGACCTTCTTATTGACGATGAAACACAGAAATTGCATCGGAATTAAATACAAAAGGCACAATGCCGAATTAAATACAAGAAGACTGACTCTTATTACTGTCTATGTTTTGAACCATTCCTGAGACACTAGTTATAGACTCCAATACATCACTCCAGGTTTACTGTATCCTTTGGACCTTCTTATTGACGATCAAACACAGAAAATTCATCGGAATTAAATACAAAAGGCACAATGCCGACTCAAGTACAAGACGACTGGCTCTTCTTACTGTCTATGCTTTGAACCACTCCTGTGACACTAGTTATAGATTCCGATGCTTCACTCCAGGTTTACTGTATCCCTTGGACCTTCTTATTGACGATGAAACACAGAAATAGCATCCGAATTAAATACAAAAGGCACAATGCCGACTTAAGTACAAGAACACTGACTCTTCCTACTGTGTATGTTTTGAACCATTCCTGTGACACTAGATATACATTCCGATGCTTCACTTCAGGTTTACTGTATCCCTCTGACCTTCTTATCGACGATGAGACACAGAAATTGCATCGGAATTAAATACAAAAGGCACAATGCTGACTTAAGTACAACAAGAATGACTCTTCTTACTGACTATGCTTTGAACCACTCTTGTGACACTAGTTATGGATTCCGATGCATCACTTCAGGTTTACTGTATCAATTAAATCTTCTCATTGACGATGAATTACAGAAATTGCATCGGAATTAAATACAAAAGGCACATTGCCGACTTATGTACAAGAAGACTGACTCTTCTTACTGTCTATGTTTTGAACCATTCCTGTGACTCTAGTTATAGTTTCCGATGCTTCACTTCAGGTTTACTGTCTCCCTCTGACCTTCTCATTGACGATGAAACACAGAAGTTGCATCGGAATTAAATACAAAAGCACAATGCCGACTTAAGTACAAGAAGACTGACTCTTCTTACTGTCTATGTTTTGAACCATTCCTGTGACTCTAGTTATAGATTCCGATGCTTCACTTCAGGTTTACTGTATCCCTCTGACTTTCTTATTGACGGTGAAACACAGAAGTTGGATCGGAATTAAACACAAAAGGTACAATGCCGACTTAGGTACAAGAACACTGACTCTTCTTACTGTCTATGTTTTGAACCATTCCTGTGACACTAGTTATAGATTCCGATGCTTCACATCAGGGTTACTGTATCCCTCTGACCTTCCTTTTGACGATGAAACACAGAAATTGCATCGGAATTAAATACAAAAGGCCCAATGCCGACTTCAGTACATGTAGACTGACTCTTCCTACTGTGAAAGTTTTGAACCATTCCTGTGACACATGTTATAGATTCCGATGCTTCACTTCAGGTTCACTGTATCCCTTGGACCTTCTTGTTGATGATGAAACACAGAAATTGCATCGGAATTAAATACAAAAGGCACAATGCCGACTTAACTACGAGAAGACTGACTCTTCTTACTGACTATGCCTTGAACCATTCCTGTGACACTAGTTATAGATTTTGATGCTTAACTTCAGGATTACTGTATCCCGCTGACCTTCGTAGTGACGATGAAACACAGAAGTTGCATTGGAATTAAATAGAAAAGGCACAATGCCGACTTAAGTTCAAGAATACTGACCCTTATTACTGTCTATGTTTTGAACCATTCCTGAGACACTAGTTATAGACTCCAATACATCACTCCAGGTTTACTGTATCCTTTGGACCTTCTTATTGACGATGAAACACAGATATTTCATCGGAATTAAATACAAAAGGCAATATGCCGACTTAAGTACAAGAAGACTGACTCTTCTTACTGTCTATGTTTTGAACCATTCCTGAGACACTAGTTATAGACTCCAATTCATCACTCCAGGTTTACTGTATCCTTTGGACCTTCTTATTGACGATGAAACACAGATATTTCATCGGAATTAAATACAAAAGGCAATATGCCGACTTAAGTACAAGAAGACTGACTCTTCTTACTGTCTATGTTTTGAACCATTCCTGAGACACTAGTTATAGACTCCAATACATCACTCCAGGTTTACTGTATCCTTTGGACCTTCTTATTGACGATGAAACACAGCTATTTCATCGGAATTAAATACAAAAGGCAAAATGCCGACTTAAGTACAAGAAGACTGACTCTTCTTACTGTCTATGTTTTGAACCATTCCTGTGACACTAGTTATAGATTCCGATGCTTCACTCCAGGTTTACTGTATCACTTGGACCATCTTGATGATGAAACACAAAAATTGCATCGGAATTAAATACAAAAGGCACAATGCCGACTAAAGTACAAGAAGACTGATTCTTCTTACAGTCTATGTTTTGAACCATTCCTGTGACACTAATTCCGGTGCTTCACTCCTGGTTTACTGTATCCCTTGGACCTTCTTATTGACGATGAAACACAGAAATTACATAGGAATTAAATACAAAAGGCACAATGCCGTATTAAGTACAAGAAGACTGACTCTTATAACTGTCTATGTTTTGAACCATTCCTGAGACACTAGTTATAATCTCCAATACATCACTCCAGGTTTACTGTATCCTTTGGACCTTCTTATTGACGATGAAACACAGATATTTCATCGGAATTAAATACAAAAGGCAAAATGCCGACTTAAGTAAAAGAAGACTGACTCTTCTTACTGTCTATGTTTTGAACCATTCCTGTGACACTAGTTATGGATTCCGGTGCTTCACTCTAGGTTTACTGTATCCCTTGGACCTTCTTATTGACGATAAAACACAGAAATTGCATCGGAATTAAATACGAAAGGCACAATGGAGAATCAAGTACAAGAAGACTGACACTTCTTACTGTCTATGCTTTGAACCACTCCTGTGACACTAGTTATAGATTCCGATGCTTCACTCCAGGTTTACTGTATCCCTTGGACCTTCTTATTGACGATGAAACACAGAAATAGCATCCGAATTAAATACAAAAGGCACAATGCCGACTTAAGTACAAGAACACTGACTCTTCCTACTGTGTATGTTTTGAACCATTCCTGTGACACTAGTTATAGATTCCGATGCTTCACTTCAGGTTTACTGTATCCCTCTGACCTTCTTATCGACGATGAGACACAGAAATTGCATCGGAATTAAATACAAAAGGCACAATGCTGACTTAAGTACAAGAAGAATGATTCTTCTTACAGACTATGCTTTGAACCACTCCTGTGACACTAGTTATGGATTCCGATGCTTCACTTCAGGTTTACTGTATCCCTTAAACCTTCTTATTGACGATGAAACACAGAAATTGCATCGGAATTAAATACAAAAGGCACAATGCCGACTTAAGTACAAGATACTGACTCTTCTTACGGTCTATGTTTTGAACCATTCCTGTGACTCTAGTTATAGATTCCGATGCTTCACTTCAGGTTTACTGTATCCCTCTGACCTTCTTATTGACGATGAAACACAGAAGTTGCATCGGAATTAAATACAAAAAGCACAATGCCGACATAAGTACATGTAGACTGACTCTTCCTACTGTGAATGCTTTGAACCTTTCCTGTGACACATGTTATAGATTCCGATGCTTCACTTCAGGTATACTGTATCCCTTGGACCTTCTTATTGACGATGAAAAACAGATATTGCATCGGAATTAAATAGAAAAGGCACAATGCCGACTTAAGTACAAGAAGACTGACTCTTTCTACTGTCTATGTTTTGAACCATTCCTGTGACACTAGTTATAGATTCCGATGCTTCACTTCAGGTTTACTGTATCCCTGTGACCTTCTTATTGACGATGAAACACAGAAATTGCATCGGAATTAAATACAAAAGGCACAATGCTGACTTAAGTACAAGAAGACTGACCCTTCTTACTGACTATGTTTTGAACCATTCCTGTGACACTAGTTATGGATTCCGATGCTTCACTTCAGGTTTACTGTATCCCTTAAACCTTATTATTGACGATGAAACACAGAAATTGCATCGGAATTAAATACAAAAGGCACAATGCCGACTAAAGTACAAGGAGACTGACTCTTCCTACTGTGTATGTTTTGAACCATTCCTGTGACACTAGTTATAGATTCCGGTGCTTCACTCCAGGTTTACTGTATCCCTTGGACCTTCATATTGACGATGAAACACAGAAATAGCATCCGAATTAAATACAAAAGGCACAATGCCGACTTAAGTACAAGACGACAGACTTTCTTTACTGTCTATGTTCTGAACCATTCCTGTGACACTAGTTATAGATTCCGATGCTTCACTTTAGGTTTACTGTATCACTCTGACCTTCTTATCGCGATGAGACACAGAAATTGCATCGGAATTACATACAAAAGGCACAATGCTGACTTAAGTACAAGAGGACAGACTCTTCTTACTGACTATGCTTTGAACCACCCCTGTGACACTAGTTATGGATTCCGATGCTTCACTTCAGGTTTTCTGTATCCCTTAAACCTTCTTATTGACGATGAAACACAGAAATAGCATCCGAATTAAATACAAAAGGCACAATGCCGACTTAAGTACAAGACGACAGACTTTCTTTACTGTCTATGTTCTGAACCATTCCTGTGACACTAGTTATAGATTCCGATGCTTCACTTTAGGTTTACTGTATCCCTCTGACCTTCTTATTGACGATGAAACACAGAAGTTGCATCGGAATTAAATACAAAAGGCACAATGCCGACTTAAGTACATGTAGACTGACTCTTCCTACTGTGAATGCTTTGAACCATTCCTGTGACACATGTTATAGATTCCGATGCTTCACTTCAGGTTTACTGTATCCCTTGGACCTTCTTATTGACGATGAAACACAGAAATTGCATCGGAATTAAATACAAATGCCACAATGCCGACTTAACTACAAGAAGACTGACTCTTCTTACTGACTATGCCTTGAACCATTCCTGTGACACTAGTTACACATTCCGATGCTTCACTTTAGGTTTACTGTATCGCTTGGACCTTCTTATTGACAATGAAAAACAGATATTGCATCGGAATTAAATAGAAAAGGCACAATGCCGACTTAAGTACAAAAAGACTGACTTTTCTCACTGTTTATGTTTTGAACCATTCCTGTGACACTAGTTATGGATTCCGATGCTTCACTTCCGGTTTACTGTATCCCTCTGACCTTCCTATTGACGATGAAACACAGAAATTGCATCCGAATAAAATACAAAAGGCACAATGCCGACTTAACTACAAGAAGACTGACTCTTCTTACTGACTATGGTTTGAACCATTCCTGTGACACTAGTTATAGATTCCGATGCTTCAATTCAGGTCTACTGTCGCCCTTGGACCTTCTTATTGACGATGAAACACAGAAATCGCATCGGAATTAAATACAAAAGTCACAATGCCGACTTAAGTACAAGAAGACTGACCCTTCTTACTGTCTATGTTTAAAACCATTCCTGAGACACTAGTTATAGATTCCGATGCTTCACTCCAGGCTTACTGTATCCCTTGGACCTTCTTATTGACGATGAAACACAGAAATTGCATCGGAATTAAATACAAAAGGCACAATGCCGACTTAAGTACAAGAAGACTGACTCTTCTTACTGTCTATGTTTTGAAGCATTCCTGTGACATTAGTTATAGATTAAGATGCTTCACTTCAATTTCACTGTATCCCTTGGCCCTTCTTATTGACGATGAAACACGGAAATTGCATCGGAATGAAATACAAAAAGCACAATGCCTACTTATGCACAAGAAGACTGACTCTTGCTACTGTCAATGTTTTGAACCATTCCTGTGACACTTGTAATAGATTCCGATGCTTCACTTCAGGTTTACTGTATGCCTCTGATCTTCTTATTAACGATGAATCACAGAAATTGCATCGGAATTAATTACAAAAGGCACAATGCCGACTTAAATACAAGAAGACTGACTCTTCTTTCTGTCTATGTTTTGAACCATTCCTGTGACACTAGTTATAAATTCCGATGCTTCTTTTCAGGTTTACTGTATCCCTCTGACCTTCTTATTGACGATGAAACACAGAAATTGCATCGGAATTAAATACTAAAGGCACAATGTCGACTTAAGTACAAGAAGACTGACTCGTTTTACTGACTATGTTTTGAACCACTCCTGTGACACTAGTTATAGATTCCGATGCTTCACTGCTGGTTTACTGTATCATTCTGACCGTCTAATTGACGATGAAACACAGAAATTGCATCGGAATTAAATACAAAAGGCACAATGCCGACTTAAGTACAAGAAGACTGACTCCTCTTACTGTCTAAGTTTTGAACCAATCCTGTGACAGTAGTTTTAGATTCCGATGCCTCACTTCATGTTTACTGTATCCCTCTGACCTTCTTATTGACGATGAAACACAGAAATTGCATCGGAATTAAATACAAAAGGCACAATGCTGACTTACGTACAAGAAGACTGACTCTTCTTATTGTCAATGTTTTCTACCATTCCGGTGACATTAGTTATAGATTCCGATGATTCACTTCAGGTAACTGTATCCAGCTGACCTTCTTATTGACGACGAAACACAGAAATTGCATTGTAATTATATACAAAAGGCACAATGCCGACTTAAGTACAAGAAGACTGACTCTTCTTACTGTATATGTTTTGAACCATTCCTGTGACAGTAGTTATAGATTCCGATGCTTCACTTCAGGTTTACTGTATACCTGTGAGCTTCTTATTGACGATGAAACACAGAAAATTCATCGGAATTAAATACAAAAGGCACAATGCCGACTCAAGAACAAGAAGACTGGCTCTTCTGACTGTCTATGTTTTGAGCCATTCCTGTGACACTAGTTATAGATTCCGGTGCTTCACTTCATGTTTACTGTATCCAGCTGACCTTCTTATTGACGATGAAGCACAGAAATTGCATCGGAATTAAATACAAAAGGCAAAATGCCGACTTGAGTACAAGAAGACTGACTCATCTTACTGTCTATGACTTGAACCATTCCTGTGACACTAGTTATAGGTTCCCATGCTTCACTTCAGTTTTACTGTATCCCTCTGACCTTCTTATTGACGATGAAACACAGAAATTGCATTGGAATTAAATACAAAAGGCACAATGCCGACTTAAGTTAAAGAAGATTGACTCTTCCTACTGTCTATGTTTTGAACCATTCCCGTGACACTAGTTATAGATTCCGATGCTTCACTTCAGGTTTACTTTATCCCTCTCACATTCCTATTGACGATGAAACACAGAAATTGCATCTTAATTAAATACAAATGGCACAATGCCGACTTAAGTACAAAATAACTGTCTCTTCCTAATGACTATGTTTTGAACCATTCCTGTGACACTAGTTATAGATTCCGATGCTTCACTTCAGGTTTATTGTATCCAGCTGACCTTCTTATTGACGATGAAGCACAGAAATTGCATCGGAATTAAATACAAAAGGCAAAATGCCGACTTAAGTACAAGAAGACTGACTCTTCTTAATGTCTATGATTTGAACCATTCCTGTGACACTAGTTATAGGTTCCCATGCTTCACTTCAGTTTTACTGTATCCCTCTGACCTCTTTATCGACGATGAAACACAGAAATTGCATCTTAATTAAATACAAACTGCACAATGCCGACTTAAGTACAAGAAGACTGACTCTTCTTATTGTCAATGATTTCTACCATTCCGGTGACATTAGTTATAGATTCCGATGATTCACTTCAGGTAACTGTATCCAGCTGACCTTCTTATTGACGACGATACACAGAAATTGCATTGTAATTATATACAAAAGGCACAATGCCGACTTAAGTACAAGAAGACTGACTCTTCTTACTGTATATGTTTTGAACCATTCCTGTGACACTAGTTATAGATTCCGATGCTTCACTTCAGGTTTACTGTATCCCTCTGACCTTCTTATTGACGATGAAACACAGAAATAGCATCTTAATTAAATACAAAAGGCACAATGCCGACTTCAGTACAAGAACACTAACTCATCTGATAGTCAATGGTTTGAACCATTCCTGTTACACTAGTTATAGATTTCGATGCTTCACTTCGGGTTTACTGTATCCCTCTGACCTTCTTATTGACGATGAAACACGTAAATTGCATCGGAATTAAAAACAAAGTGCACAAAGCCGACTTAAGTACAAAAAGAATGGGTCTTCTTACTGTCTATGTTTTGAACCATTCCTGTGACACTAGTTATAGATTCCGATGCTTCACTTCAGGTTTACTGTATCCCTCTGACCTTCTTATTGACAATGAAACACATAAATTGCATCGGAATTAAATACAAAAGGCACAATGCCGACTCAAGTACAAGAAGACTGGCTCTTCTTACTGTCTATGATTTAAACCATTTCTGTGACACTAGTTATAGATTCCGATGCTTCACTTCAGGTTTACTGTATCCCTCTGACTTTTTATTGACGTAGAGACACAGATATTGCATCGGAATTAAATACAAAAGGCACAATGCCGACTTAAGTACAAGAAGACTGACCCATCCCACTGTCTTTGTTTTGAACCATTCCTGTGACACTAGTTATAGATTCCGATGCTTCACTTCAGGTTCACTGTATCCCTCTGACCTTCGTATTGACGATGAAACACAGAAATTGCATCGGAATTAAATACAAATGGCAAAATGCCGACTTAAGTACAAAAAGAGTGACTCTTCTTACTGTCTATGATTTGAACCATTCCTGTGACACTAGTTATAGATTCCGATGCTACACTTCAGGTTTACTGTATCCCTGTGAGCTTCTTATTGACGATGAAACACAGAAATTGCATCGGAATTATATACAAAAGGCACAATGCCGACTTAAGTGCAAGAAGACTGACTCTTCTTACTGTCAATGTTTGAACCATTCCTGTGACACTAGTTATAGATTCCGATGGTTTACTTCAGGTTTACTATATCCCTCTGACCTTCTTATTGACGATCAAACACAGAAAAGTCATCGGAATTAAATACAAAAGGCACAATGCCGATTCAAGTACAAGACGACTGGCTCTTCTTACTGTCTATGTTTTGAGCCATTCCTGTGACACTAGTTATAGATTCCGATGCTTCACTTCAGGTTTACTGTATCCAGCTGACCTTCTTATTGACGATGAAGCACAGAAATTGCATCGGAATTAAATACAAAAGGCAAAATGCCGACTTAAGTACAAGAAGACTGACCCTTCTTACTGTCTATGATTTGAACCATTCCTGTGACACCAGTTACAGGTTCCCATGCTTCACTTCAGTTTTACTGTATCCCTCTGACCTTCTTATTGACGATGAAACACAGAAATTGCATCGGAATTAAATACAAAAGGCACAATGCCGACTTCAGTAGAAGAAGATTGACTCTTCCTACTGTCTATGATTTGAACCATTCCTGTGACACTCGTTATAGATTCCGATGCTTCACTTCAGGTTTACTGTATCCCTTTCACCTTCCTATTGACGATGAAACACAGAAATTGCATTTTAATTAAATACAAAAGGCACAATGCCGACTTAAGTACAAGATAACTGACTCTTCCTACTGACTACGTTTTGAACCATTCCTGTGACACTAGTTATAGATTCCGATGCTTCACTTCAGGTTTACTGTATACCTGTGAGCTTCTTATTGACGACGAAACACAGAAAATTCATCGGAATTAAATACAAAAGGCACAATGCCGACTCAAGTACAAGAAGACTGGCTCTTCTTACTGTCTATGTTTTGAGCCATTCCTGTGACACTAGTTATAGATTCCGATGCTTCACTTCAGGTTTACTGTATCCAGCTGACCTTCTTATTGACGATGAAGCACAGAAATTGCATCGGAATTAAATACAAAAGGCAAAATGCCGACTTGAGTACAAGAAGACTGACTCTTCTTACTGTCTATGATTTGAACCATTCCTGTGACACTAGTTATAGGTTCCCATGCTTCACTTCAGTTTTACAGTATCCCTCTGACCTTCTTATTGACGATGAAACACAGAAATTGCATTGGAATTAAATACAAAAGGCACAATGCCGACTTAAGTACAAGAAGACTGACTCTTCCTAGTGTCTATGTTTTGAACCATTCCCGTGACACTAGTTATAGATTCCGATGCTTCACTTCAGGTTTACTTTATCCCTCTCACATTCCTATTGACGATGAAACACAGAAATTGCATCTTAATTAAATACAAATGGCACAATGCCGACTTAAGTACAAAATAACTGTCACTTCCTAATGACTATGTTTTGAACCATTCCTGTGACACTAGTTATAGATTCCGATGCTTCACTTCAGGTTTATTGTATCCAGCTGACCTTATTGACGATGAAGCACAGAAATTGCATCGGAATTAAATACAAAAGGCAAAATGCCGACTTAAGTACAAAAAGACTGACTCTTCTTACCGTCTATGTTTTGAACCATTCCTGTGACACTAGTTATAGATTCCGATGCTTCACTTCAGGTTTACTGTATACCTGTGAGCTTCTTATTGACGATGAAACACAGAAAATTCATCGGAAGTAAATACAAAAGGCACAATGCCAACTCAAGTACAAGAAGACAGGCTCTTCTTACTGTCTATGTTTTGAGCCATTCCTGTGACACTAGTTATAGATTCCGATGCTTCACTTCAGGTTTACTGTATCCAGCTGACCTTCTTATTGACGATGAAGCACAGAAATTGCATCGGAATTAAATACAAAAGGCAAAATGCCGACTTGAGTACAAGAAGACTGACTCTTCTTACTGTCTATGATTTGAGCCATTCCTGTGACACTAGTTATAGGTTCCCATGCTTCACTTCAGTTTTACTGTATCCCTCTGACCTTCGTATTGACGATGAAACACAGAAATTGCATTGGAATTAAATACAAAAGGCACAATGCCGACTTAAGTACAAGAAGACTGACTCTTCCTACTGTCTATGTTTTGAACCATTCCCGTGACACTAGTTATAGATTCCGATGCTTCACTTCAGGTTTACTTTATCCCTC
Source organism: Schistocerca piceifrons (assembly GCF_021461385.2). Lineage (NCBI taxonomy): Eukaryota > Metazoa > Arthropoda > Insecta > Orthoptera > Acrididae > Schistocerca > Schistocerca piceifrons. The sequence goes on from NW_025727787.1 coordinate 205,556, forward strand.
TCACATTCCTATTGACGATGAAACACAGAAATTGCATCTTTATTAAATACAAATGGCACAATGCCGACTTAAGTACAAAATAACTGTCTCTTCCTAATGACTATGTTTTGAACCATTCCTGTGACACTAGTTATAGATTCCGATGCTTCACTTCAGGTTTATTGTATCCAGCTGACCTTATTGACGATGAAGCACAGAAATTGCATCGGAATTAAATACAAAAGGCAAAATGCCGACTTAAGTACAAGAAGACTGTCTCTTCTTACTGTCTATGATTTGAACCATTCCTGTGACACTAGTTATAGGTTCCCATGCTTCACTTCAGTTTTACTGTATCCCTCTGACCTCTTTATCGACGATGAAACACAGAAATTGCATCTTAATTAAATACAAAGGGCACAATGCCGACTTAAGTACAAGAAGACTGACTCTTCTTATTGTCAATGTTTTCTACCATTCCGGTGACATTAGTTATTGATTCCGATGATTCACTTCAGGTAACTGTATCCAGCTGACCTTCTTATTGACGACGAAACACAGAAATTGCATTGTAATTATATACAAAAGGCACAATGCCGACTTAAGTACAAGAAGACTGACTCTTCTTACTGTATATGTTTTCAACCATTCCTGTGACGCTAGGTATAGATTCCGATGCTTCACTTCAGGTTTACTGTATCCCTCTGACCTTCTTATTGACGATGAAACACAGAAATAGCATCTTAATTAAATACAAAAGGCACAATGCCGACTTCAGTACAAGAACACAAACTCACCTGACAGTCAATGGTTTGAACCATTCCTGTTACACTAGTTATAGATTCCGATGCTTCACTTCGGGTTTACTGTATACCTGTGAGCTTCTTATTGACGATGAAACACAGAAAATTCATCGGAATTAAATACAAAAGGCACAATGCCGACTCAAGAACAAGAAGACTGGCTCTTCTGACTGTCTATGTTTTGAGCCATTCCTGTGACACTAGTTATAGATTCCGGTGCTTCACTTCAGGTTTACTGTATCCAGCTGACCTTCTTATTGACGATGAAGCACAGAAATTGCATCGGAATTAAATACAAAAGGCAAAATGCCGACTTGAGTACAAGAAGACTGACTCATCTTACTGTCTATGACTTGAACCATTCCTGTGACACTAGTTATAGGTTCCCATGCTTCACTTCAGTTTTACTGTATCCCTCTGACCTTCTTATTGACGATGAAACACAGAAATTGCATTGGAATTAAATACAAAAGGCACAATGCCGACTTAAGTACAAGAAGATTGACTCTTCCTACTGTCTATGTTTTGAACCATTCCCGTGACACTAGTTATAGATTCCGATCCTTCACTTCAGGTTTACTTTATCCCTCTCACATTCCTATTGACGATGAAACACAGAAATTGCATCTTAATTAAATACAAATGGCACAATGCCGACTTAAGTACAAAATAACTGTCTCTTCCTAATGACTATGTTTTGAACCATTCCTGTGACACTAGTTATAGATTCCGATGCTTCACTTCAGGTTTATTGTATCCAGCTGACCTTCTTATTGACGATGAAGCACAGAAATTGCATCGGAATTAAATACAAAAGGCAAAATGCCGACTTAAGTACAAGAAGACTGACTCTTCTTAATGTCTATGATTTGAACCATTCCTGTGACACTAGTTATAGGTTCCCATGCTTCACTTCAGTTTTACTGTATCCCTCTGACCTCTTTATCGACGATGAAACACAGAAATTGCATCTTAATTAAATACAAACTGCACAATGCCGACTTAAGTACAAGAAGACTGACTCTTCTTATTGTCAATGATTTCTACCATTCCGGTGACATTAGTTATAGATTCCGATGATTCACTTCAGGTAACTGTATCCAGCTGACCTTCTTATTGACGACGATACACAGAAATTGCATTGTAATTATATACAAAAGGCACAATGCCGACTTAAGTACAAGAAGACTGACTCTTCTTACTGTATATGTTTTGAACCATTCCTGTGACACTAGTTATAGATTCCGATGCTTCACTTCAGGTTTACTGTATCCCTCTGACCTTCTTATTGACGATGAAACACAGAAATAGCATCTTAATTAAATACAAAAGGCACAATGCCGACTTCAGTACAAGAACACTAACTCATCTGATAGTCAATGGTTTGAACCATTCCTGTTACACTAGTTATAGATTCCGATGCTTCACTTCAGGTTTACTGTATCCCTCTGACCTTCTTATTGACGTAGAAACACAGAAATTGCATTTTAATTAAATACAAAAGGCACAATGCCGACTTAAGTACAAGATAACTGACTCTTCCTACTGACTACGTTTTGAACCATTCCTGTGACACTAGTTATAGATTCCGATGCTTCACTTCAGGTTTACTGTATACCTGTGAGCTTCTTATTGACGACGAAACACAGAAAATTCATCGGAATTAAATACAAAAGGCACAATGCCGACTCAAGTACAAGAAGACTGGCTCTTCTTACTGTCTATGTTTTGAGCCATTCCTGTGACACTAGTTATAGATTCCGATGCTTCACTTCAGGTTTACTGTATCCAGCTGACCTTCTTATTGACGATGAAGCACAGAAATTGCATCGGAATTAAATACAAAAGGCAAAATGCCGACTTGAGTACAAGAAGACTGACTCTTCTTACTGTCTATGATTTGAACCATTCCTGTGACACTAGTTATAGGTTCCCATGCTTCACTTCAGTTTTACAGTATCCCTCTGACCTTCTTATTGACGATGAAACACAGAAATTGCATTGGAATTAAATACAAAAGGCACAATGCCGACTTAAGTACAAGAAGACTGACTCTTCCTAGTGTCTATGTTTTGAACCATTCCCGTGACACTAGTTATAGATTCCGATGCTTCACTTCAGGTTTACTTTATCCCTCTCACATTCCTATTGACGATGAAACACAGAAATTGCATCTTAATTAAATACAAATGGCACAATGCCGACTTAAGTACAAAATAACTGTCACTTCCTAATGACTATGTTTTGAACCATTCCTGTGACACTAGTTATAGATTCCGATGCTTCACTTCAGGTTTATTGTATCCAGCTGACCTTATTGACGATGAAGCACAGAAATTGCATCGGAATTAAATACAAAAGGCAAAATGCCGACTTAAGTACAAGAAGACTGACTCTTCTTACTGTCTATGATTTGAACCATTCCTGTGACACTAGTTATAGGTTCCCATGCTTCACTTCAGTTTTACTGTATCCCTCTGACCTCTTTATCGACGATGAAACACAGAAATTGCATCTTAATTAAATACAAAGGGCACAATGCCGACTTAAGTACAAGAAGACTGACTCTTCTTATTGTCAATGTTTTCTACCATTCCGGTGACATTAGTTATAGATTCCGATGATTCACTTCAGGTAACTGTATCCAGCTGACCTTCTTATTGACGACGAAACACAGAAATTGCATTGTAATTATATACAAAAGGCACAATGCCGACTTAAGTACAAGAAGACTGACTCTTCTTACTGTATATGTTTTCAACCATTCCTGTGACGCTAGGTATAGATTCCGATGCTTCACTTCAGGTTTACTGTATCCCTCTGACCTTCTTATTGACGATGAAACACAGAAATAGCATCTTAATTAAATACAAAAGGCACAATGCCGACTTCAGTACAAGAACACTAACTCACCTGACAGTCAATGGTTTGAACCATTCCTGTTACACTAGTTATAGATTCCGATGCTTCACTTCGGGTTTACTGTATACCTGTGAGCTTCTTATTGACGATGAAACACAGAAAATTCATCGGAATTAAATACAAAAGGCACAATGCCGACTCAAGAACAAGAAGACTGGCTCTTCTGACTGTCTATGTTTTGAGCCATTCCTGTGACACTAGTTATAGATTCCGGTGCTTCACTTCAGGTTTACTGTATCCAGCTGACCTTCTTATTGACGATGAAGCACAGAAATTGCATCGGAATTAAATACAAAAGGCAAAATGCCGACTTGAGTACAAGAAGACTGACTCATCTTACTGTCTATGACTTGAACCATTCCTGTGACACTAGTTATAGGTTCCCATGCTTCACTTCAGTTTTACTGTATCCCTCTGACCTTCTTATTGACGATGAAACACAGAAATTGCATTGGAATTAAATACAAAAGGCACAATGCCGACTTAAGTACAAGAAGATTGACTCTTCCTACTGTCTATGTTTTGAACCATTCCCGTGACACTAGTTATAGATTCCGATGCTTCACTTCAGGTTTACTTTATCCCTCTCACATTCCTATTGACGATGAAACACAGAAATTGCATCTTAATTAAATACAAATGGCACAATGCCGACTTAAGTACAAAATGACTGTCTCTTCCTAATGACTATGTTTTGAACCATTCCTGTGACGCTAGTTATAGATTCCGATGCTTCACTTCAGGTTTATTGTATCCAGCTGACCTTCTTATTGACGATGAAGCACAGAAATTGCATCGGAATTAAATACAAAAGGCAAAATGCCGACTTAAGTACAAGAAGACTGACTCTTCTTAATGTCTATGATTTGAACCATTCCTGTGACACTAGTTATAGGTTCCCATGCTTCACTTCAGTTTTACTGTATCCCTCTGACCTCTTTATCGACGATGAAACACAGAAATTGCATCTTAATTAAATACAAACTGCACAATGCCGACTTAAGTACAAGAAGACTGACTCTTCTTATTGTCAATGATTTCTACCATTCCGGTGACATTAGTTATAGATTCCGATGATTCACTTCAGGTAACTGTATCCAGCTGACCTTCTTATTGACGACGATACACAGAAATTGCATTGTAATTATATACAAAAGGCACAATGCCGACTTAAGTACAAGAAGACTGACTCTTCTTACTGTATATGTTTTGAACCATTCCTGTGACACTAGTTATAGATTCCGATGCTTCACTTCAGGTTTACTGTATCCCTCTGACCTTCTTATTGACGATGAAACACAGAAATAGCATCTTAATTAAATACAAAAGGCACAATGCCGACTTCAGTACAAGAACACTAACTCATCTGATAGTCAATGGTTTGAACCATTCCTGTTACACTAGTTATAGATTTCGATGCTTCACTTCGGGTTTACTGTATCCCTCTGACCTTCTTATTGACGATGAAACACGTAAATTGCATCGGAATTAAATACAAAAGGCACAATGCCGACTCAAGTACAAGAAGACTGGCTCTTCTTACTGTCTATGATTTAAACCATTTCTGTGACACTAGTTATAGATTCCGATGCTTCACTTCAGGTTTACTGTATCCCTCTGACCTTTTTATTGACGTAGAGACACAGATATTGCATCGGAATTAAATACAAAAGGCACAATGCCGACTTAAGTACAAGAAGACTGACCCATCCCACTGTCTTTGTTTTGAACCATTCCTGTGACACTAGTTATAGATTCCGATGCTTCACTTCAGGTTCACTGTATCCCTCTGACCTTCGTATTGACGATGAAACACAGAAATTGCATCGGAATTAAATACAAATGGCAAAATGCCGACTTAAGTACAAAAAGAGTGACTCTTCTTACTGTCTATGATTTGAACCATTCCTGTGACACTAGTTATAGATTCCGATGCTACACTGCAGGTTTACTGTATCCCTGTGAGCTTCTTATTGACGATGAAACACAGAAATTGCATCGGAATTATATACAAAAGGCACAATGCCGACTTAAGTGCAAGAAGACTGACTCTTCTTACTGTCAATGTTTGAACCATTCCTGTGACACTAGTTATAGATTCCGATGGTTTACTTCAGGTTTACTATATCCCTCTGACCTTCTTATTGACGATCAAACACAGAAAAGTCATCGGAATTAAATACAAAAGGCACAATGCCGATTCAAGTACAAGACGACTGGCTCTTCTTACTGTCTATGTTTTGAGCCATTCCTGTGACACTAGTTATAGATTCCGATGCTTCACTTCAGGTTTACTGTATCCAGCTGACCTTCTTATTGACGATGAAGCACAGAAATTGCGTCGGAATTAAATACAAAAGGCAAAATGCCGACTTAAGTACAAGAAGACTGACCCTTCTTACTGTCTATGATTTGAACCATTCCTGTGACACTAGTTACAGGTTCCCATGCTTCACTTCAGTTTTACTGTATCCCTCTGACCTTCTTATTGACGATGAAACACAGAAATTGCATCGGAATTAAATACAAAAGGCACAATGCCGACTTCAGTAGAAGAAGATTGACTCTTCCTACTGTCTATGATTTGAACCATTCCTGTGACACTCGTTATAGATTCCGATGCTTCACTTCAGGTTTACTGTATCCCTTTCACCTTCCTATTGACGATGAAACACAGAAATTGCATTTTAATTAAATACAAAAGGCACAATGCCGACTTAAGTACAAGATAACTGACTCTTCCTACTGACTACGTTTTGAACCATTCCTGTGACACTAGTTATAGATTCCGATGCTTCACTTCAGGTTTACTGTATACCTGTGAGCTTCTTATTGACGACGAAACACAGAAAATTCATCGGAATTAAATACAAAAGGCACAATGCCGACTCAAGTACAAGAAGACTGGCTCTTCTTACTGTCTATGTTTTGAGCCATTCCTGTGACACTAGTTATAGATTCCGATGCTTCACTTCAGGTTTACTGTATCCAGCTGACCTTCTTATTGACGATGAAGCACAGAAATTGCATCGGAATTAAATACAAAAGGCAAAATGCCGACTTGAGTACAAGAAGACTGACTCTTCTTACTGTCTATGATTTGAACCATTCCTGTGACACTAGTTATAGGTTCCCATGCTTCACTTCAGTTTTACAGTATCCCTCTGACCTTCTTATTGACGATGAAACACAGAAATTGCATTGGAATTAAATACAAAAGGCACAATGCCGACTTAAGTACAAGAAGACTGACTCTTCCTACTGTCTATGTTTTGAACCATTCCCGTGACACTAGTTATAGATTCCGATGCTTCACTTCAGGTTTACTTTATCCCTCTCACATTCCTATTGACGATGAAACACAGAAATTGCATCTTAATTAAATACAAATGGCACAATGCCGACTTAAGTACAAAATAACTGTCACTTCCTAATGACTATGTTTTGAACCATTCCTGTGACACTAGTTATAGATTCCGATGCTTCACTTCAGGTTTATTGTATCCAGCTGACCTTATTGACGATGAAGCACAGAAATTGCATCGGAATTAAATACAAAAGGCAAAATGCCGACTTAAGTACAAGAAGACTGACTCTTCTTACCGTCTATGTTTTGAACCATTCCTGTGACACTAGTTATAGATTCCGATGCTTCACTTCAGGTTTACTGTATACCTGTGAGCTTCTTATTGACGATGAAACACAGAAAATTCATCGGAATTAAATACAAAAGGCACAATGCCGACTCAAGTACAAGAAGACTGGCTCTTCTTACTGTCTATGTTTTGAGCCATTCCTGTGACACTAGTTATAGATTCCGATGCTTCACTTCAGGTTTACTGTATCCAGCTGACCTTCTTATTGACGATGAAGCACAGAAATTGCATCGGAATTAAATACAAAAGGCAAAATGCCGACTTGAGTACAAGAAGACTGACTCTTCTTACTGTCTATGATTTGAGCCATTCCTGTGACACTAGTTATAGGTTCCCATGCTTCACTTCAGTTTTACTGTATCACTCTGACCTTCTTATTGACGATGAAACACAGAAATTGCATTGGAATTAAATACAAAAGGCACAATGCCGACTTAAGTACAAGAAGACTGACTCTTCCTACTGTCTATGTTTTGAACCATTCCCGTGACACTAGTTATAGATTCCGATGCTTCACTTCAGGTTTACTTTATCCCTCTCACATTCCTATTGACGATGAAACACAGAAATTGCATCTTTATTAAATACAAATGGCACAATGCCGACTTAAGTACAAAATAACTGTCTCTTCCTAATGACTATGTTTTGAACCATTCCTGTGACACTAGTTATAGATTCCGATGCTTCACTTCAGGTTTATTGTATCCAGCTGACCTTATTGACGATGAAGCACAGAAATTGCATCGGAATTAAATACAAAAGGCAAAATGCCGACTTAAGTACAAGAAGACTGACTCTTCTTACTGTCTATGATTTGAACCATTCCTGTGACACTAGTTATAGGTTCCCATGCTTCACTTCAGTTTTACTGTATCCCTCTGACCTCTTTATCGACGATGAAACACAGAAATTGCATCTTAATTAAATACAAAGGGCACAATGCCGACTTAAGTACAAGAAGACTGACTCTTCTTATTGTCAATGTTTTCTACCATTCCGGTGACATTAGTTATAGATTCCGATGATTCACTTCAGGTAACTGTATCCAGCTGACCTTCTTATTGACGACGAAACACAGAAATTGCATTGTAATTATATACAAAAGGCACAATGCCGACTTAAGTACAAGAAGACTGACTCTTCTTACTGTATATGTTTTCAACCATTCCTGTGACGCTAGGTATAGATTCCGATGCTTCACTTCAGGTTTACTGTATCCCTCTGACCTTCTTATTGACAATGAAACACAGAAATAGCATCTTAATTAAATACAAAAGGCACAATGCCGACTTCAGTACAAGAACACTAACTCACCTGACAGTCAATGGTTTGAACCATTCCTGTTACACTAGTTATAGATTCCGATGCTTCACTTCGGGTTTACTGTATCCCTCTGACCTTCTTATTGACGATGAAACACGTAAATTGCATCGGAATTAAATACAAAGTGCACAATGCCGACTTAAGTACAAAAAGAATGGGTCTTCTTACTGTCTATGTTTTGAACCATTCCTGTGACACTAGTTATAGATTCCGATGCTTCACTTCAGGTTTACTGCATCCCTCTGCCCTTCTTATTGACAATGAAACACAGAAATTGCATCCTAATTAAATGCAAAAGGCACATTGCCGACTCAAGTACAAGAAGACTGGCTCTTCTTACTGTCTATGTTTTGAACCATTTCTGTGACACTAGTTATAGATTCCGATGCTTCACTTCAGTTTTACTGTATAACTCTGACCTTCTTAATGACGAAGAAACACAGATATTGCATCGGAATTAAATACAAAAGGCACAATGCCGACTTAAGTACAAGAAGACTGACCCATCCCACTGTCTTTGCTTTGAACCATTCCTGTGACACTAGTTATAGATTCCGATGCTTCACTTCATTTTCACTGTATCCCTCTGACCTTCGTATTGACGATGAAACACAGAAATTGCATCGGAATTAAATACAAATGGCAAAATGCCGACTTAAGTACAAAAAGGTTGACTCTTCTTACTGTCTATGATTTGAACCATTCCTGTGACACTAGTTATAGATTCCGATGCTACACTTCAGGTTTACTGTATCCCTGTGAGCTTCTTATTGACGATGAAACACAGAAATTGCATCGGAATTATATACAAAAGGCACAATGCCGACTTAAGTGCAAGAAGACTGACTCTTCTTACTGTCAATGTTTGAACCATTCCTGTGACACTAGTTATAGATTCCGATGGTTTACTTCAGGTTTACTATATCCCTCTGACCTTCTTATTGACGATCAAACACAGAAAATTCATCGGAATTAAATACAAAAGGCACAATGCCGATTCAAGTACAAGACGACTGGCTCTTCTTAATGTCTATGTTTTGAGCCATTCCTGTGACACTAGTTATAGATTCCGATGCTACACTTCAGGTTTACTGTATCCAGCTGACCATCTTATTGACGATGAAGCACAGAAATTGCATCGGAATTAAATACAAAAGGCAAAATGCCGACTTAAGTACAAGAAGACTGACCCTTCTTACTGTCTATGATTTGAACCATTCCTGTGACACTAGTTACAGGTTCCCATGCTTCACTTCAGTTTTACTGTATCCCTCTGACCTTCTTATTGACGATGAAACACAGAAATTGCATCGGAATTAAATACAAAAGGCACAATGCCGACTTAAGTAGAAGAAGACTGACTCTTCCTACTGGCTATGATTTGAACCATTCCTGTGACACTCGTTATAGATTCCGATGCTTCACGTCAGGTTTACTGTATCCCTTTCACCTTCCTATTGACGATGAAACACAGAAATTGCATTTTAATTAAATAAAAAAGGCACAATGCCGACATAAGTACAAGAAGACTGGCTCTTCTTACTGTCTATGATTTAAACCATTTCTGTGACACTAGTTATAGATTCCGATGCTTCACTTCAGGTTTACTGTATCCCTCTGACCTTCTTATTGACGTAGAAACACAGATATTGCATCAGAATTAAATACAAAAGGCACAATGACGACTTAAGTACAAGAAGACTGACACGTCCCACTGTCTTTGTTTTGAACCATTAATGTGACACTAGTTATAGATTCCGATGCTTCACTTCAGGTTCACTGTATCCCTCTGACCTTCGTATTGACGATGAAACACAGAAATTGCATCGGAATAAAATACAAATGGCAAAATGCCGACTTAAGTACAAAAAGAGTGACTCTTCTTACTGTCTATGATTTGAACCATTCCTGTGACACTAGTTATAGATTCCGATGCTTCACTTCAGGTTTACAGTATCCCTGCGAGCTTCTTATTGACGATGAAACACCAAAATTGCATCGGAATTATATACAAAAGGCACAATGCCGACTTAAGTACAAGAAGACTGACTCTTCTTACTGTCAATGTTTTGAACCATTCCTGTGACACTAGTTATAGATTCCGATGGTTTACTTCAGGTTTACTATATCCCTCTGACCTTCTTATTGACGATCAAACACAGAAAATTCATCGGAATTAAATACAAAAGGCACAATGCCGACTCAAGTACAAGACGACTGGCTCTTCTTACTGTCTATGTTTTGAGCCATTCCTGTGACACTCGTTATAGATTCCGATGCTTCACTTCAGGTTTACCGTATCCAGCTGACCTTCTTATTGACGATGAAGCACAGAAATTGCATCGGAATTAAATACAAAAGGCAAAATGCTGACTTAAGTACAAGAAGACTGACTCTTCTTACTGTCTATGATTTGAACCATTACTGTGACACTAGTTACAGGTTCCCATGCTTCACTTCAGTTTTACTGTATCCCTCTGACCTTCTTATTGACGATGAAACACAGAAATTGCATCGGAATTAAATACAAAATGCACAATGCCGACTTAAGTACAAAAAGAATGGGTCTTCTTACTGTCTATGTTTTGAACCATTCCTGTGACACTAGTTATAGATTCCGATGCTTCACTTCAGGTTTACTGTATCCCTCTGAGCTTCTTATTGACAATGAAACACAGGACTTGCATCCTAATTAAAAACAAAAGGCACAATGCCGACTCAAATACAAGAAGACTGGCTCTTCTTACTGTCTATGTTTTGAACCATTTCTGTGACACTAGTTATAGATTCCGATGCTTCACTTCAGTTTTACTGTATAACTCTGACCTTCTTAATGACGAAGAAACACAGATTTTGCATCGGAATTAATTACAAAAGGCACAATGCCGACTTCAGTACAAGAAGACTGACCCTTCTTACTGTCTATGTTTTGAACCATTCCTGTGACACTAGTTATAGATTCCGAAGCTTCACTTCAGGTTTATTGTATCCCACTGACCTTCTTATTGACGATGAAACACAGAAATTGCATCGGAATTTAATGCAAAGGGCACAATGCCGACTCAAGTACAAGAAGACTGGCTCTTCTTACTGTCTATGTTTTGAACCATTTCTGTGACACTAGTTATAGATTCCGATGCATCCCTTCAGGATTACTATATCCCTCTGACCTTCTTATTGACGAAGAAACACAGATATTGCATCGGAATTAAATACAAAAGGCACAATGCCGACTTCAGTACAAGAAGACTGACCCTTCTTTCTGTCTATGTTTTGAACCATTCCTGTGACACTAGTTATAGATTCCGATGCTTCACTTCAGGTTCACTGTATCCCTCTGACCTTCGTATTGACGATGAAACACAGAAATTGCATCGGAATTAAATACAAAAGGCAAAATGCCGACTTAAGTATAAGAAGACTGACTCTTCTTACTGTCAATGCTTTGAACCATTCCTGTGACACTAGTTATAGATTCCGATGGTTTACTTCAGGTTTACTATATCCCTCTGACCTTCTTATTGACGATCAAACACAGAAAATTCATCGGAATTAAATACAAAAGGCACAATGCCGACTCAAGTACAAGACGACTGGCTCTTCTTACTGTCTATGTTTTGAGCCATTCCTGTGACACTAGTTATAGATTCCGATGCTTCACTTCAGGTTTACTGTATCCAGCTGACCTTCTTATTGACGATGAAGCACAGAAATTGCATCGGAATTAAATACAAAAGGCAAAATGCCGACTTAAGTACAAGAAGACTGACTCTTCTTACTGTCTATGATTTGAACCATTCCTGTGACACTTGTTACAGATTCCCATGCTTCACTTCTGTTTTACTGTATCCCTCTGACCTTCTTATTGACGATGAAACACAGAAATTGCATCGGAATTAAATACAAAAGGCACAATGCCGACTTAAGTAGAAGAAGACTGATTCTTCCTACTGTCTATGATTTGAACCATTCCTGTGACACTCGTTATAGATGCCGATGCTTCACTTCAGGTTCACTGTATACCTTTCACCTTCCTATTGACGATGAAACACAGAAATTGCATTTTAATTAAATACAAAAGGTACAATGCCGACTTAAGTGCAAGATAACTGACTCTTCCTACTGACTACGTTTTGAACCATTCCTGAGACACTAGTTATAGTTTCCGATGCTTCACTTCAGGTTTACTGTATCCAGCTGACCTTCTTATTGACGATGAAGCACAGAAATTGCATCGGATTTAAATGCAAAAGGCAAAATGCAGACTTAAGTACAACAAGACTGACTCTTCTTACTGTCTATGATTTGAACCATTCCTGTGACACTAGTTATGTGTTCCCATGCTTCACTTCAGTTTTACTGTATCCCTCCGACCTTCTTATTGACGATGAAACACAGAAATTGCATCGGAATTAAATACAAAAGGCACAATGCCGACATAAGTACAAGAAGACTGACTGTTCCTAATGTCTATGTTTTGAACCAATCCTGTGACACTAGTTTTAGATTCCGATGCTTCACTTCAGGTTTTCTGTATCCCTCTGACCTCTTTATCGACGATGAAACACATAAATTGCATCTGAATTAAATACAAAAGGCACAATGCCGACTCAAGTACAAGAAGACTGGCTCTTCTTACTGTCTATGATTTAAACCATTTCTGTGACACTAGTTATAGATTCCGATGCTTCACTTCAGGTTTACTGTATCCCTCTGACCTTCTTATTGACGTAGAAACACAGGTATTGCATCGGAATTAAATACAAAAGGCACAATGACGACTTAAGTACAAGAAGACTGACCCATCCCACTGTCTTTGTTTTGAACCATTCCTGTGACACTAGTTAAAGATTCCGATGCTTCACTTCAGGTTCACTGTAACCCTCTGACCTTCGTATTGACGATGAAACACAGAAATTGCATCGGAATTAAATACAAATGGCAAAATGCCGACTTAAGTACAAAAAGAGTGACTCTTCTTACTGTCTATGATTTGAACCATTCCTGTGACACTAGTTATAGATTCCGATGCTTCACTTCAGGTTTACTGTATCCCTGTGAGCTTCTTATTGACGATGAAACACAGAAATTGCATCGGAATTATATACAAAAGGCACAATGCCGACTTAAGTACAAGAAGACTGACTCTTCCTAATGTCTATGTTTTGAACCAATCCTGTGACACTAGTTTTAGATTCCGATGCTTCACTTCAGGTTTTCTGTATCGCCCTGACCACTTTATCGACGATGAAACACATAAATTGCATCTGAATTAAATACAAAAGGCACAATGCCGACTCAAGTACAAGAAGACTGGCTCTTCTTACTGTCTATGATTTAAACCATTTCTGTGACACTAGTTATAGATTCCGATGCTTCACTTCAGGTTTACTGTATCCCTCTGACCTTCTTATTGACGTAGAAACACAGATATTGCATCAGAATTAAATACAAAAGGCACAATGACGACTTAAGTACAAGAAGACTGACCCATCCCACTGTCTTTGTTTTGAACCATTCCTGTGACACTAGTCATAGATTCCGATGCTTCACTTCAGGTTCACTGTATCCCTCTGACATTCGTATTGACGATGAAACACAGAAATTGCATCGGAATTAAATACAAATGGCAAAATGCCGACTTAAGTACAATAAGAGTGACTCTTCTTACTATCTATGATTTGAACCATTCCTGTGACACTAGTTATAGATTCCGATGCTTCACTTCAGGTTTACTGTATCCCTGTGAGCTTCTTATTGACGATGAAACACAGAAATTGCATCGGAATTATATACAAAAGGCACAATCGCGACTTAAGTACAAGAAGACTGACTCTTCTTACTGTCAATGTTTTGAACCATTCCTGTGACACTAGTTATAGATTTCGATGGTTTACTTCAGGTTTACTATATCCCTCTGACCTTCTTATTGACGATCAAACACAGAAAATTCATCGGAATTAAATACTAAAGGCACAATGCCGACTCCAGTACAAGACGACTGGCTCTTCTTACTGTCTATGTTTAGAGCCATTCCTGTGACACTAGTTATAGATTCCGATGCTTCACTTCAGGTTTACTGTATCCAGCTGACCTTCTTATTGACGATGAAGCACAGAAATTGCATCGGAATTAAATACAAAAGGCAAAATGCCGACTTAAGTACAAGAAGACTGACTCTTCTTACTGTCTATGATTTGAACCATTCCTGTGACACTAGTTACAAGTTCCCTTGCTTCACTTCAGTTTTACTGTATCCCTCTGACCTTCTTATTGACGATGAAACACAGAAATTGCATCGGAATTAAATACAAAAGGCACAATGCCGACTTAAGTAGAAGAAGACTGACTCTTCCTACTGTCTATGATTTGAACCATTCCTGTGACACTCGTTATAGATTCCGATGCTTCACTTCAGGTTTACTGTATCCCTTTCACCTTCCTATTGACGATGAAACACAGAAATTGCATTTTAATTAAATACAAAAGCACAATGCCGACTTAAGTACAAGATAACTGACTCTTCCTACTGACTACGTTTTGAACCATTCCTGTGACACTAGTTATAGATTCCGTTGCTTCACTTCAGGTTTACTGTATCCAGCTGACCTTCTTATTGACGATGAAGCACAGAAATTGCATCGGAATTAAATACAAAAGGCAAAATGCAGACTTAAGTACAAGAAGACTTACTCTTCATACTGTCTATGGTTTGAACCATTCCTGTGACACTAGTTATAGGTTCCCATGCTTCACTTCTGTTTTACTGTATCCCTCTGACCTTCTTATTGACGATAAAACACAGAAATTCCATCGGAATTAAATACGAAAGGCACAATGCCGACATAAGTACAAGAAGACTGACTCTTCCTAATGTCTACGATTTGAACCAATCCTGTGACACTAGTTTTAGATTCCGATGCTTCACTTCAGGTTTTCTGTATCCCTCTGACCTCTTTATCGACGATGAAACACAGAAATTGCATCTTAATTAAATACAAAAGGCACAATGCCGACTTAAGTACAAGAAGACTGACTCTTCTTATTGTCAATGTTTTCTACCATTTCGGTGACATTAGTTACAGATTCCGATGATTCACTTCAGGTAACTGTATCCAGCTGACCTTCTTATTGACGACGAAACACAGAAATTGCATCGTAATTATATACAAAAGGCACAATGCCGACTTAAGTACAAGAAGTCTGACTCTTCTTACTACATATGTTTTGAACCATTCCTGTGACACTAGTTATGGATTCCGATGCTTGACTTCAGGTTTACTGTATCCCTCAGACTTTCTTATTGACGATGAAACACAGAAATAGCATCTTAACTAAATACTAAAGGCACAATGCCGACTTCAGTACAAGAACACTAAATCATCTGACAGTCAATGGTTTGAACCATTCCTGTTTCGCTAGTTATAGATTCCGATGCTTCACTTCAGTTTTACTGTATAACTCTGACCTTCTTAATGACGATGGAACACAGATATTGCATCGGAATTAAATACATAAGGCACAATGCCGACTTCAGTACAAGAAGACTGACCCTTCTTACTGTCTATGTTTTGAACCATTCCTGTGACACTAGTTATAGATTCCGATGCTTCACTTCAGGTTTACTGTATCCCTCTGACCTTCTTATTGACGATTAAACACAGAAATTGCATCGGAATTTAATACAAAAGGCACAATGCCGACTCAAGTACAAGAAGACTGGCTCTTCTTACTGTCTATGTTTTGAACCATTTCTGTGACACTAGTTATAGATTCCGATGCATCCCTTCAGGATTACTATATCCCTCTGACCTTCGTATTGACGATGAAACACAGAAATTGCATCGGAATTAAATACAAAAGGCACAATGCCATCTTAAGTACAAAAAGACTGACTCTTCTTACTGTCTATGTTTCGAACCTTTCCTGTGACACTAGTTATAGATTCCGATGCTTCACTTCAGGTTTACTGTATCCCTCTGACCTTCTTATTGACGATGAAACACAGAAATTGCATCGGAATTTAATACAAAATGCACAATGCCGACTTAAGTACAAGAAGACTGACCCTTCTTACTGTCTATGTTTTGAACCATTCCTGTGACACTAGTTATAGATTCCGATGCTTCACTTCAGGTTTACTGTATCCCTCTGACCTTCTTATTGACGGTGAAACACAGAAATAGCATCTTAATTAAATACAAAAGGCACAATGCCGACTCAAGTACAAGAAGACTGGCTCTTGTTAATGTCTATGATTTAAACCATTTCTGTGACACTAGTTATAGATTCCGATGCATCACTTCAGGTTTACTGTATCCCTCTGACCTTCGTATTGACGTAGAAACACAGATATTGCATCGGAATTAAATACAAAAGGCACAATGCCGACTTAAGTACAAGAAGACTGACCCATCCCACTGTCTTTGTTTTGAACCATTCCTGTGACACTAGTTATAGATTCCGATGCTTCAGTTCAGGTTCACTGTATCCCTCTGACCTTCGTATTGACGATGAAACACAGAAATTGCATCGGAATTAAATACAAATGGCAAAATGCCGACTTAAGTGCAAAAAGAGTGACTCTTCTTACTGTCTATGATTTGAACCATTCCTGTGACACTAGTTATAGATTCCGATGCTTCACTTCAGGTTTACTGTATCCCTGTGAGCTTCTTATTGACGATGAAACACAGAAATTGCATCGGAATTATATACAAAAGGCACAATCCCGACTTAAGTACAAGAAGACTGACTCTTGTTACTGTCAATGTTTTAAACCATTCCTGTGACACTAGTTATAGATTCCGATGGTTTACTTCAGGTTTACTATATCCCTCTGACCTTCTTATTGACGATCAAACACAGAAAACTCATCGGAATTAAATACAAAAGGCACAATGCCGACTCAAGTACAAGACGACTGGCTCTTCTTACTGTCTATGTTTTGAGCCATTCCTGTGACACTAGTTATAGATTCCGATGCTTCACTTCAGGTTTACTGTATCCCTCTGACCTTCTTATTGACGGTGAAACACAGAAATAGCATCTTAATTAAATACAAAAGGCACAATGCCGACTTCAGTACAAGAACACTAACTCATCTGACAGTCAATGGTTTGAACCATTCCTGTTACACTAGTTATAGATTCCGATGCTTCACTTCAGCTTTACTGTATCCAGCTGACCTTCTTATTGACGATGAAGCACAGAAATTGCATAGGAATAAATACAAAAGGCAAAATGCCGACTTAAGTACAAGAAGACTGACTCTTCCCAATGTCTATGTTTTGAACCAATCCTGTGACACTAGTTTTAGATTCCGATGCTTCACTTCAGGTTTTCTGTATACCTCTGACCTCTTTATCGACGATAAAACACAGAAATTGCATCGGAATTTAATACAAAAGGCACAATGCCGACTTAAGTACAAGAAGACTGACCCTTCTTACTGTATATGTTTTGAACCATTCCTGTGACACTAGTTATAGATTCCGATGCTTCACTTCAGGTTTACTGTATCCCTCTGACCATCTTATTGACGGTGAAACACAGAAATAGCATCTTAATTAAATACAAAAGGCACAATGCCGACTTCAGTACAAGAACACTAACTCATCTGACAGTCAATGGTTTGAACCATTCCTGTTACACTAGTTATAGATTCCGATGCTTCACTTCAGGTTTACTGTATCCCTCTGACCTTCTTATTGACAATGAAACACAGAAATTGCATCCTAATTAAATACAAAAGGCACAATGCCGACTCAAGTACAAGAAGACTGGCTCTTCTTACTGTCTATGTTTTGAACCATTCCTGTGACACTAGTTATAGATTCCGATGCTTCACTTCAGGTTTACTGTATCCCTCTGACCTTCTTATTGACGATGAAACTCAGAAATTGCATCGGAATTTAATACAAAAGGCACAATGCCGACTTAAGTACAAGAAGACTGAACCTTCTTACTGTCTATGTTTTGAACCATTCCTGTGACACTAGTTATAGATTCCGATGCTTGACTTTAGGTTTACTGATTCCCTCTGACCTTCTTATAGACAAAGAAACACATAAATTGCATCGGAATTAAATACAAAAGGCACAATGCCGACTCAAGTACAAGAAGACTGGCTCTTCTTACTGTCTATGTTTAGAACCATTTCTGTGACACTAGTTATAGATTCCGATGCTTCACTTCAGTTTTACTGTATACCTCTGACCTTCTTAATGACGAAGAAACACAGATATTGCATCGGAATTAAATACAAAAGGCACAATGCCGAATTCAGTACAAGAAGACTGACCCTTCTTACTGTCTATGTTTTGAACCATTCCTGTGACACTAGTTATAGATTCCGATGCTTCACTTCATGTTTCCTGTATCCCTCTGACCTTCTTATTGACGATGAAACACAGAAATTGCATCTGAATTTAATACAAAAGGCACAATGCCGACTCAAGTACAAGAAGACTGGCTCTTCTTACTGTCTAAGTTTTGAACTATTTCTGTGACACTAGTTATAGATTCCGATGCTTCACTTCAGGTTTACTGTATCCCTCTGACCTTCTTATTGACGTAGAAACACAGATATTGCATCGGAATTAAATACAAAAGGCACAATGACGACTTAAGTACAAGAAGACTGACTCTTCTTACTGTCAATGTTTTGAACCATTCTTGTGACACTAGTTATAGGTTCCGATGGTTTACTTCAGGTTTACTATATCCCTCTGACCTTCTTATTGACGATCAAACACAGAAAATTCATCGAAATTAAATACAAAAGGCACAATGCCGACTTCAGTACAAGAAGACAGACCCTTCTTACTGTCTCTGTTTTGAACCATTCCTGTGACACTAGTTATAGATTCCGAAGCTTCACTTCAGGTTTACTGTATCCCACTGACCTTCTTATTGACGATGAAACACAGAAATTGCATCGGAATTTAATACAAAAGGCACAATGCCGACTCAAGTACAAGAAGACTGGCTCTTCTTACTGTCTATGTTTTGAACCATTTCTGTGACACTAGTTATAGGTTCCGATGCTTCACTTCAGGTTTACTGTATCCCTCTGACCTTCTTATTGACGGTGAAACACAGAAATAGCATCTTAATTAAATACAAAAGGCACAATGCCGACTTCAGTACAAGAACACTAACTCATCTGACAGTAAATGGTTTGAACCATTCCTGTTACACTAGTTATAGATTCCGATGCTTCACTTCAGGTTTACTGTATCCCTCTGACCTTCTTATCGACAATGAAACACAGAAATTGCATCCTAATTAAATACAAAAGGCACAATGCCGACTCAAGTACAAGAAGACTGGCTCTTCTTACTGTCTATGTTTTGAACCATCTCTGTGACACTAGTTATAGATTCCGATGCTTCACTTCAGTTTTACTGTATAACTCTGACCTTCTTAATGACGAAGAAACACAGATATTGCATCGGAATTAAATACAAAAGGCACAATGCCGACTTCAGTACAAGAAGACTGACCCTTCTTACTGTCCATGTTTTGAACCATTCCTGTGACACTAGTTATAGATTCCGATGCTTCACTTCAGGTTTACTGTATCCCTCTGACCTTCTTATTGACGATGAAACACAGAAATTGCATCGGAATTTAATACAAAAGGCACAATGCCAACTTAAGTACAAGAAGACTGACCCTTCTTACTGTCTATGTTTTGAACCATTCCTGTGACACTAGTTATAGATTCCGATGCTTCACTTCAGGTTTACTGTATCCCTCTGACCTTCTTAGTGACGATGAAACACAGAAATAGCATCTTAACTAAATACAAAAGGCACAATGCCGACTTCAGTACAAGAACACTAACTCATCTTACTGTCAATGGTTTGAACCATTCCTGTTACACTAGTTATAGATTCCGATACTTCACTTCAGGTTTACTGTATCCCTCTGACCTTCTTAATGACGAAGAAGCACAGATATTGCATCGGAATTAAATACAAAAGGCACAATGCCGACTTAAGTACAAAATAACTGTCTCTTCCTACTGACTATGTTTTGAACCATTCCTGTGACACTAGTTATAGATTCCGATGCTTCACTTCAGGTTTACTGTATCCAGCTGACCTTCTTATTGACGATGAAGCACAGAAATTGCATCGGACTTAAATACAAAAGGCAAAATGCCGACTTAAGTACAAGAAGACTGACTCTTCTTACTGTTTATGATTTAAACCATTCCTGTGACACTAGTTATAGGTTCCCATGCCTCACTTCAGTTTTACTGTATCCCTCTGACCTCTTTATCGACGATGAAACACAGAAATTGCATCTTAATTAAATACAAAGGGCACAATGCTGACTTAAGTACAAGAAGACTGACTCTTCTTATTGTCAATGTTTTCTACCATTCCGGTGACATTAGTTATAGATTCCGATGATTCACTTCAGGTAACTGTATCCAGCTGACCTTCTTATTGACGACGAAACACAGAAATTGCATCGTAATTATATACAAAAGGCACAATGCCGACTTAAGTACAAGAAGACTGACTCTTCTTACTGTATATGCTTTGAACCATTCCTGTGACACTAGTTATAGATTCCGATGCTTCACTTCAGGTTTAGTGTATCCCTCTGACCTTCTTATTGACGATGAAACACAGAAATAGCATCTTAATTAAATACAACAGGCACAATGCCGACTTCAGTGCAAGAACACTAACTCATCTGACAGTCAATGGTTTGAACCATTCCTGTTACACTGGTTATAGATTCCGATGCTTCACTTCAGGTTTACTGTATCCCTCTGACCTTCTTATTGACAATAAAACACAGAAATTGCATCCTAATTAAATACAAAAGGCACAATGCCGACTCAAGTACAAGAAGACTGGCTCTTCTTACTGTCTATGTTTTGAACCATTTCTGTGACACTAGTTATAGATTCCGATGCTTCACTTCAGTTTTACTGTATAACTCTGACCTTCTTAATGACGAAGAAACACAGATATTGCATCAGAATTAAATACAAAATTCACAATGCCGACTTCAGTACAAGAAGACTGACCCTTCTTACTGTCTATGATTTGAACCATTTCTGTGACACTAGTTATAGATTCCGATGCTTCACTTCATGTTTACTGTATCCCTCTGACCTTCTTATTGACGATGAAACACAGAAATTGCATCGGAATTTAATACAAAAGCACAATGCCGACTCAAGTACAAGAAGACTGGCTCTTCTTACTGTCTATGATTTGAACCATTTCTGTGACACTAGTTATAGATTCCGATGCATCCCTTCAGGTTTACTGTATCCCTCTGACCTTCGTATTGACGATGAAACACAGAAATTGCATCGGAATTAAATACAAAAGGCACAATGCCATCTTAAGTACAAAAAGACTGACTCTTCTTACTGTCTATGTTTCGAACCTTTCCTGTGATACTAGTTATAGATTCCGATGCTTGACTTTAGGTTTACTGATTCCCTCTGACCTTCTTATAGACAAAGAAACACATAAATTGCATCGGAATTAAATACAAAAGGCACAATGCCAACTCAAGTACAAGAAGACTGGCTCTTCTTACTGTCTATGATTTAAACCATTTCTGTGAGACTAGTTATAGATTCCGATGCTTCACTTCAGGTTTACTGTATCCCTCTGACCTTCTTATTGACGTAGAAACACAGATATTGCATCGGAATTAAATACAAAAGGCACAATGACGACTTAAGTACAAGAAGACTGACTCTTCTTACTGTCAATGTTTTGAACCATTCCTGTGACACTAGTTATAGATTCCGATGGTTTACTTCAGGTTTACTATATCCCCCTGACCTTCTTATTGACGATCAAACACAGAAATTGCATCGGAATTAAATACAAAAGGCACAATGCCGACTTAAGTAGAAGAAGACTGACTCTTCCTACTGTCTATGATTTGAACCATTCCTGTGACACTCGTTATAGATTCCGATGCTTCACTTCAGGTTTACTGTATCCCTTTCACCTTCCTATTGACGATGAAACACAGAAATTGCATTTTAATTAAATACAAAAGGCACAATGCCGACTTAAGTACAAGATAACTGACTCTTCCTACTGACTACGTTTTGAGCCATACGTGTGACACTAGTTATAGATTCCGATGCTTCACTTCAGGTTTACTGTATCCAGCTGACCTTCTTATTGACGATGAAACACGTAAATTGCATCGGAATTAAATACAAAATGCACAATGCCGACTTAAGTACAAGAAGACCGACTCTTCTTACTGTATATGTTTTGAACCATTCCTCTGACACTAGTTATAGATTCCGATGCTTCACTTCAGGTTTACTGTATCCCTCTGACCTTCTTATTGACGATGAAACACAGAAATAGCATCTTAATTAAATACAAAAGGCACAATGCCGACTTCAGTACAAGAACACTAACTCATCTGACAGTCAATGGTTTGAACCATTCCTGTTACACTAGTTATAGATTCCGATGCTTCACTTCGGGTTTACTGTATCCCTCTGACCTTCTTATTGACGATGAAACACGTAAATTGCATCGGAATTAAATACAAAATGCACAATGCCGACTTAAGTACAAAAAGGATGGGTCTTCTTACTGTCTATGTTTTGAACCATTCCTGTGCCACTAGTTATAGATTCCGATGCTTCACTTCAGGTTTACTGTATCCCTCTGACCTTCTTATTGACAATGAAACACAGAAATTGCATCCTAATTAAATACAAAAGGCACAATGCCGACTCAAATACAAGAAGACTGGCTCTTCTTACTGTCTATGTTTTGAACCATTTCTGTGACACTAGTTATAGATTCCGATGCTTCACTTCAGTTTTACTGTATAACTCTGACCTTCTTAATGACGAAGAAACACAGATATTGCATCGGAATTAAATACAAAAGGCACAATGCCTACTTCAGTACAAGAAGACTGACCCTTCTTACTGTCTATGTTTTGAACCATTCCTGTGACACTAGTTATAGATTCCGATGCTTCACTTCAGGTTTACTGTATCCCACTGACCTTCTTATTGACGAAGAAACGCAGAAATTGCATCGGAATTTAATACAAAAGGCACAATGCCGACTCAAGTACAAGAAGACTGGCTCTTTTTACTGTCTATGTTTTGAACCATTTCTGTGAGACTAGTTATAGATTCCGATGCATCCCTTCAGGATAACTATATCCCTCTGACCTTCTTATTGACGAAGAAACACAGATATTGCATCGGAATTAAATACAAAAGGCACAATGCCGACTTAAGTACAAGAAGACTGACCCTTCTTACTGTCTAAGTTTTGAACCATTCCTGTGACACTAGTTATAGATACCGATGCTTCACTTCAGGTTTACTGTATCCCTCTGACCTTCGTATTGACGATGAAACACAGAAATTGCATCGGAATTAAATACAAAGGGCACAATGCCATCTTAAGTACAAAAAGACTGACTCTGGTTACTGTCTATGTTTCGAACCTTTCCTGTGACACTAGTTATAGATTCCGATGCTTGACTTTAGGTTTACTGATTCCCTCTGACTTACTTATAGACAAAGAAACACATAAATTGCATCGGAAATAAATACAAAAGGCACAATGCCGACTCAAGTACAAGAAGACTGGCTCTTCTTACTGTCTATGATTTAAACCATTTCTGTGACACTAGTTATAGATTCCGATGCTTCACTTCAGGTTTACTGTATCCCTCTGACCTTCTTATTGACGTAGAAACACAGATCTTGCATCAGAATTAAATACAAAAGGCACAATGACGACTTAAGCACAAGAAGACTGTCCCATACCACTATCTTTGTTTTGAACCATTCCTGTGACACTAGTTATAGATTCCGATGCTTCACTTTAGGTTCACTGTATCCCTCTGACCTTCGTATTGACGATGAAACACAGAAATTGCATCGGAATTAAATACAAATGGCAAAATGCCGGCTTAAGTACAAAAAGAGTGACTCTTCTTACTGTCTATGATTTGAACCATTCCTGTGACACTAGTTATAGATTCCGATGCTTCACTTCAGGTTTACTGTATCCAGCTGACCTTCTTATTGACGATGAAGCACAGAAATTGAATCGGAATTAAATACAAAATGCAAAATGCCGACTTAAGTACATGAAGACTGACTCTTCTTACTGTCTATGATTTGAACCATTCCTGTGACACTAGTTACAGGTTCCCATGCTTCACTTCAGTTTTACTGTATCCCTCTGACCTTCTTATTGACGATGAAACACAGAAATTGCATCGGAATTAAATACAAAAGGCACAATGCCGACTTAAGTAGAAGAAGACTGACTCTTCCTACTGTCTATGATTTGAACCATTCCTGTGACACTCGTTATAGATTCCGATGCTTCACTTCAGGTTTACTGTATCCCTTTCACCTTCCTATTGACGATGAAACACAGAAATTGCATTTTAATTAAATACAAAAGGCACAATGCCGACTTAAGTACAAGATAACTGACTCTTCCTACTGAATACGTTTTGAACCATTCCTGTGACACTAGTTATAGATTCCGATGCTTCACTTCAGGTTTACTGTATCCAGCTGACCTTCTTATTGACGATGAAACACGTAAATTGCATCGGAATTAAATACAAAATGCACAATGCCGACTTAAGTACAAAAAGAATGGGTCTTCTCACTGTCTATGTTTTGAACCATTCCTGTGACACTAGTTATAGATTCCGATGCTTCACTTCAGTTTTACTGTATAACTCTGACCTTCTTATTGACGATGAAACACAGAAATTGCATCGGAATTAGATACAAAAGGCACAATGCCGACTCAAGTACAAGAAGACTGGCTCTTCTTACTGTCTATGTTTTGAACCATTTCTGTGACACTAGTTAAAGATTCCGATGCATCGCTTCAGGATTACTATATCCCTCTGACCTTCTTATTGACGAAGAAACACAGATATTGCATCGGAATTAAATACAAATGGCACAATGCCGACTTAAGTACAAAATAACTGTCTCTTCCTACTGACTATGTTTTGAACCTTTCCTGTGACACTAGTTATAGATTCCGATGCTTCACTTCAGGTTTACTGTATCCAGCTGACCTTCTTATTGACGATGAAGCACAGAAATTGCATCGGAATTAAATACAAAAGGCAAAATGCCGACTTAAGTACAAGAAGACTGACTCTTCTTACTGTCTATGATTTGAACCATTCCTGTGACACTAGTTATAGGTTCCCATGCTTCACTTCAGTTTTACTGTATGCCTCTGACCTCTTTATCGACGATGAAACACAGAAATTGCATCTTAATTAAATACAAAGGGCACAATGCCGACTTAAGTACAAGAAGACTGACTCTTCTTATTGTCAATGTTTTCTACCATTCCGGTGACATTAGTTATAGATTCCGATGATTCACTTCAGGTAACTGTATCCAGCTGACCTTCTTATTGACGACGAAACACAGAAATTGCATCGTAATTATATACGAAAGGCACAATGCCGACTTAAGTACAAGAAGACCGACTCTTCTTACTGTATATGTTTTGAACCATTCCTCTGACACTAGTTATAGATTCCGATGCTTCACTTCAGGTTTACTGTATCCCTCTGACCTTCTTATTGACGATGAAACACAGAAATAGCATCTTAATTAAATACAAAAGGCACAATGCCGACTTCAGTACAAGAACACTAACTCATCTGAGAGTCAATGGATTGAACCATTCCTGTTACACTAGTTATAGATTCCGATGCTTCACTTCGGGTTTACTGTATCCCTCTGACCTTCTTATTGACGATGAAACACGTAAATTGCATCGGAATTAAATACAAAATGCACAATGCCGACTTAAGTACAAAAAGGATGGGTCTTCTTACTGTCTATGTTTTGAACCATTCCTGTGCCACTAGTTATAGATTCCGATGCTTCACTTTAGGTTTACTGTATCCCTCTGACCTTCTTATTGACAATGAAACACAGAAATTGCATCCTAATTAAATACAAAAGGCACAATGCCGACTGAAGTACAAGAAGACTGGCTCTTCTTACTGTCTATGTTTTGAACTATTTCTGTGACACTAGTTATAGATTCCGATGCTTCACTTCAGTTTTACTGTATAACTCTGACCTTCTTAATGACGAAGAAACACAGATATTGCATCGGAATTAAATACAAAAGGCACAATGCAGACTTCAGTACAAGAAGACTGACCCTTCTTACTGTCTATGTTTTGAACCATTCCTGTGACACTAGTTATAGATTCCGATGCTTCACTTCAGGTTTACTGTATCCCTCTGACCTTCTTATTGACGATGAAACACAGAAATTGCATCGGAATTTAATACAAAAGGCACAATGCCGACTCAAGTACAAGAAGACTGGCTCTTCTTACTGTCTATGTTTTGAACCATTTCTGTGACACTAGTTATAGATTCCGATGCATCCCTTCAGGATTACTATATCCCTCTGACCTTCGTATTGACGAAGAAACACAGATATTGCATCGGAATTAAATACAAAAGGCACAATGCCGACTTAAGTACAAGAAGACTGACCCTTCTAACTGTCTAAGTTTTGAACCATTCCTGTGACACTAGTTATAGATACCGATGCTTCACTTCAGGTTTACTGTATCCCTCTGACCTTCGTATTGACGATGAAACACAGATATTGCATCGGAATTAAATACAAAAGGCACAATGCCATCTTAAGTACAAAAAGACTGACTCTTCTTACTGTCTATGATTCGAACCTTTCCTGTGACGTTAGTTATAGATTCCGATGCTTGACTTTAGGTTTACTGATTCCCTCTGACCTTCTTATAGACAAAGAAACACATAAATTGCATCGGAAATAAATACAAAAGGCACAATGCCGACTCAAGTACAAGAAGACTGGCTCTTCTTACTGTCTATGATTTAAACCATTTCTGTGACACTAGTTATAGATTCCAATGCTTCACTTCAGGTTTACTGTATCCCTCTGACCTTCTTATTGACGTAGAAACACAGATATTGCATCAGAATTAAATACAAAAGGCACAATGACGACTTAAGTACAAGAAGACTGAGCCATCCCACTGTCTTTGTTTTGAACCATTCCTGTGACACTAGTTATAGATTCCGATGCTTCACTTCAGGTTCACTGTATCCCTCTGACCTTCGTATTGACGATGAAACACAGAAATTGCATCGGAATTAAATAGAAATGGCAAAATGCCGACTTAAGTACAAAAAGAGTGACTCTTCTTACTGTCTATGATTTGAACCATTCCTGTGACACTAGTTATAGATTCCGATGCTTCACTTCAGGTTTACTGTATCCCTGTGAGCTTCTTATTGACGATGAAACACAGAAATTGCATCGGAATTATATACAAAAGGCACAATGCCGACTTAAGTACAAGAAGACTGACTCTTCTTACTGTCAATGTTTTGAACCATTCCTGTGACACTAGTTATAGATTCCGATGGTTTACTTCAGGTTTACTATATCCCTCTGACCTTCTTATTGACGATCAAACACAGAAAATTCATCGGAATTAAATACAAAAGGCACAATGCCGACTCAAGTACAAGACGACTGGCTCTTCTTACTGTCTATGTTTTGAGCCACTCCTGTGACACTAGTTATAGATTCCGATGCTTCACTTCAGGTTTACTGTATCCCTCTGACCTTGTTATTGACAATGTAACACAGAAATTGCATCCTAATTAAATACAAAAGGCACATTGCCGACTCAAATACAAGAAGACTGGTTCTTCTTACTGTCAATGTTTTGAACCATTTCTGTGACACTAGTTATAGATTCCGATGTTTCACTTCAGGTTCACTGTATCCCTCTGACCTTCTTATTGACGAAGAAACACAGATATTGCATCGGAATTAAATACAAAGGGCACAATGCAGACTTAAGTACAAGAAGACTGACCCTTCTTACGGTCAAAGTTTTGAACCATTCCTGTGACACTAGTTATAGATACCGATGCTTCACTTCAGGTTTACTGTATCCCTCTGACCTTCGTATTGACGATGAAACACAGAAATTGCATCGGAATTAAATACAAAAGGCACAATGCCGATTTAAGTACAAAAAGAATGGGTCTTCTTACTGTCTATGTTTTGAACCATTCCTGTGACACTAGTTATAGATTCCGATGCTTCACTTCAGGTTTACTGTATCCAGCTGACCTTCTTATTGATGATGCAACACGTAAATTGCATCGGAATTAAATACAAAATGCACAATGCCGACTTAAGTACAAAAAGAATGGTTCTTCTTACTGTCTATGTTTTGAACCATTCCTGTGACACTAGTTATAGATTCCGATGCTTCACTTCAGTTTTACTGTATAACTCTGACCTTCTTATTGACGATGAAACACAGAAATTGCATCGGAATTTAATACAAAAGGCACAATGCCGACTCAAGTACAAGAAGACTGGCTCTTCTTACTGTCTATGTTTTGAACCATTTCTGTGACACAAGTTATAGATTCCGATGCTTCACTTCAGTTTTACTGTATAACTCTGACCTTCTTAATGACGAAGAAACACAGATATTGCATCGGAATTAAATACAAAAGGCACAATGCTTACTTCAGTACAAGAAGATTGACCCTTCTTACTGTCTATGCTTTGAACTATTCCTGTGACACTAGTTATAGATTCCGATGCTTCACTTCAGGTTTACTGTATCCCTGTGAGCTTCTTATTGACGATGAAACACAGAAATTGCATCGGAATTATATACAAAAGGCACAATGCCGACTTAAGTACAAGAAGACTGACTCTTCTTACTGTCAATGTTTTGAACCATTCCTGTGACACTAGTTATAGATTCCGATGGTTTACTTCTGGTTTACTATATCCCTCTGACCTTCTTATTGACGATCAAACACAGAAAATTCATCGGAATTAAATACAAAAGGCACAATGCCGACTCAAGTACAAGACGACTGGCTCTTCTTACTGTCTATGTTTGAGCCATTCCTGTGACACTAGTTACAGATTCCGATGCTTCACTTCAGGTTTACTGTACCCAGCTGACCTTCTTATTGACGATGAAGCACAGAAATTGCATCGGAATTAAATACAAAAGGCAAAATGCCGACTTAAGTACAAGAAGACTGACTCTTCTTACTATCTATGATTTGAACCATTCCTGTGACACTAGTTGCAGGTTCCCATGCTTCACTTCAGTTTTACTGTATCCCTCTGACCTTCTTATTGACGATGAAACACAGAAATTGCATCGGAATTAAATACAAAAGGCACAATGCCGACTTAAGTAGAAGAAGACTGACTCTTCCTACTGTCTATGATTTGAACCTTTCCTGTGACTCTCGTTATAGATTCCGATGCTTCACTTCAGGTTTACTGTATCCCTTTCACCTTCCTATTGACGATGAAACACAGAAATTGCATTTTAATTAAATACAAAAGGCACAATGCCGACTTAAGTACAAGATAACTGACTCTACCTACTGACTACGTTTTGAACCATTCCTGTGACACTAGTTATAGATTCCGATGCTTCACTTTAGGTTTTCTGTATCCAACTGACCTTCTTATTGACGATGAAACACGTAAACTGCATCGGAATTAAATACAAAAGGCACAATGCCGACTTAAGTACAAAAAGAATGGGTCTTCTTACTGTCTATGATTTCAACCATTCCTGTGACAGTAGTTATAGATTCCGATGCTTCACTTCAGTTTTACTGTATCCAGCTGACCTTCTTATTGACGATGAAACACGTAAATTGCATCGGAATTAAATACAAAATGCACAATGCCGACTTAAGTACAAAAAGAATGGTTCTTCTTACTGTCTATGTTTTGAACCATTCCTGTGACACTAGTTATAGATTCCGATGCTTCACTTCAGTTTTACTGTATAACTCTGACCTTCTTATTGACGATGAAACACAGAAATTGCATCGTAATTTAATACAAAAGGCACAATGCCGACTGAAGTACAAGAAGACTGGCTCTTCTTACTGTCTATGATTTGAACCATTTCTGTGACACTAGTTATAGATTCCGATGCATCCCTTCAGGATTACTATATCCCTTTGACCTTCTTATTGACGAAGAAACACAGATATTGCATCGGAATTAAATACAAAAGGCACAATGCCGACTTAAGTACAAGAAGACTGACCCTTCTTACTGTCTATGTTTTGAACCATTCCTGTGACACTAGTTATAGATTCCGATTCTTCACTTCAGGTTTACTGTATCCCTCTGACCTTCTTATTGACGATGAAACACAGAAATAGCATCTTAATTAAATACAAAAGGCACAATGCCGACTTCAGTACAAGAACACTAACTCATCTAACTGTCAATGGTTTGAACCATTCCTGTTACACTAGTTATAGATTCCGATACTTCACTTCAGGTTTACTGTATCCCTCTGACCTTCTTAATGACGAAGAAACACAGATATTGCATCGGAATTAAATACAAAAGCACAATGCCGACTTCAGTACAAGAAGACTGACCCTTCTTACTGTCTATGTTTTGAACCATTCCTGTGACACTAGTTATAGAATCCGATGCTTCACTACAGGTTTACTGTATCCCTCTGACCTTCTTATTGACGATGAAACACAGAAATTGCATCTTAATTAAATACAAATGGCACAATGCCGACTTAAGTACAAAACAACTGTCTCTTCTTACTGACTATGTTTTGAACCATTCCTGTGATACTAGTTATAGATTCCGATGCTTCACTTCAGGTTTACTGTATCCAGCTGACCTTCTTATTGACGATGAAGCACAGAAATTGCATCGGAATTAAATACAAAAGGCAAAATGCCGACTTATGTACAAGAAGACTGACTCTTCTTACTGTCTATGATTTGAACCATTCCTGTTACACTAGTTATAGATTCCGATGCTTCACTTCGGGTTTACTGTATCCCTCTGACCTTCTTATTGACGATGAAACACGTAAATTGCATCGGAATTAAATACAAAATGCACAATGCCGACTTAAGTACATTAAGGATGGGTCTTCTTACTGCCTATGTTTTGAACCATTCCTGTGCCACTAGTTATAGATTCCGATGCTTCACTTCAGGTTTACTGTATCCCTCTGACCTTCTTATTGACGATGAAACACAGAAATTGCATCGGAATTTAATACAAAAGGCACAATGCCGACTCAAGTACAAGAAGACTGGCTCTTCTTACTGTCTATGATTTAAACCATTTCTGTGACACTAGTTATAGATTCCGATGCTTCACTTCAGGTTTACTGCATCCCTCCGACCTTCGTATTGACGATGAAACACAGAAATTGCATCGGAATTAAATACAAAAGGCACAATGCCATCTTAAGTACAAAAAGACTGACTCTTCTTACTGTCTATGATTTAAACCATTCCTGTGACACTAGTTATAGATTCCGATGCTTCACTTTAGGTTTACTGTATCCCTGTGAGCTTCTTATTGACGATGAAACACAGAAATTGCATCGGAATTATATACAAAAGGCACAATGCCGACTTAAGTACAAGAAGGCTGACTCTTCTTACTGTCAATGTTTTGAACCATTTCTGTGACACTAGTTATAGATTCCGATGGTTTACTTCAGGTTTACTATATCCCTCTGACCTTCTTATTGACGATCAAACACAGAAAATTCATCGGAATTAAATACAAAAGGCACAATGCCGACTCAAGTACAAGACGACTGGCTCTTCTTACTGTCTATGTTTTGAGCCATTCCTGTGACACTAGTTATAGATTCCGATGCTTCACTTCAGGTTTACTGTATGCCTCTGACCTTCTTATTGACGATGAAACACAGAAATTGCATCGGAAATAAATACAAAAGGCACAATGCCGACTTAAGTAGAAGAAGACTGACTCTTCCTACTGTCTATGATTTGAACCAATCCTGTGACACTCGTTATAGATTCCGATGCTCCACTTCAGGTTTACTGTATCCCTTTCACCTTCCTATTGACGATGAAACACAGAAATTGCATTTTAATTAAATACAAAAGGCACAATGCCGACTTAAGTACAAGATAACTGACTCTTCCTACTGACTACGTTTTGAACCATTCCTGTGACACTAGTTATAGATTCCGATGCTTCACTTCAGGTTTACTGTATCCAACTGACCTTCTTATTGACGATGAAACACGTAAATTGCATCGGAATTAAATACAAAATGCACAATGCCGACTTAAGTACAAAAAGAATGGGTCTTCTTACTGTCTATGTTTTGAACCATTCCTGTGACACTAGTTATAGATTCCGATGCCTCACTTCAGGTTTACTGTATCCCTCTGACCTTCTTATTGACAATGAAACACAGAAATTGCATCCTAATTAAATACAAAAGGCACATAGCCGACTCAAATACAAGAAGACTGGCTCTTCTTACTGTCTATGTTTTGAACCATTTCTGTGACACTAGTTATAGATTCCGATGCTTCACTTCAGTTTTACTGTATAACTCTGACCTTCTTAATGACGAAGAAACACAGATATTGCATCGGAATTAAATACAAAAGGCACAATGCCGACTTCAGTACAAGAAGACTGACCCTTCTTACTGTCTATGTTTTGAACCATTCCTGTGACACTAGTTATAGATTCCGATGCTTCACTTCAGGTTTACTGTACCCCTCTGACCTTCTTATTGACAATGAAACACAGAAATTGCATCCTAATTAAATACAAAAGGCACAATGCCGACTCAAGTACAAGAAGACTGGCTCTTCTTACTGTCTATGTTTTGAACTATTTCTGTGACACTAGTTATAGATTCCGATGCTTCACTTCAGTTTTACTGTATAACTCTGACCTTCTTAATGACGAAGAAACCCAGATATTGCATCGGAATTAAATACAAAAGGCACAATGCTGACTTCAGTACAAGAAGACTGACCCTTCTTACTGTCTATGTTTTGAACCATTCCTGTGACACTAGTTATAGATTCCGATGCTTCACTTCAGGTTTACTGTATCCCTCTGACCTTCTTATTGACGATGAAACACAGAAATTGCATCGGAATTTAATACAAAAGGCACAATGCCGACTCAAGTACAAGAAGACTGGCTCTTCTTACTGTCTATGTTTTGAACCATTTCTGTGACACTAGTTATAGATTCCGATGCATCCCTTCAGGATTACTATATCCCTCTGACCTTCTTATTGACGAAGAAACACAGATATTGCATCGGAATTAAATACAAAAGGCACAATGCCGACTTAAGTACAAGAAGACTGACCCTTCTTACTGTCTAAGTTTTGAACCATTCCTGTGACACTAGTTATAGATACCGATGCTTCACTTCAGTTTTACTGTATCCCTCTGACCTTCGTATTGACGATGAAACACAGAAATTGCATCGGAATTAAATACAAAAGGCACAATGCCATCTTAAGTACAAAAAGACTGACTCTTCTTACTGTCTATGTTTCGAACCTTTCCTGTGACACTAGTTATAGATTCCGATGCTTGACTTTAGGTTTACTGATTCCCTCTGACCTTCTTATAGACAAAGAAACACATAAATTGCATCGGAAATAAATACAAAAGGCACAATGCCGACTCAAGTAGAAGAAGACTGGCTCTTCTTACTGTCTATGATTTAAACCATTTCTGTGACACTAGTTATAGATTCCAATGCTTCACTTCAGGTTTACTGTATCCCTCTGACCTTCTTATTGACGTAGAAACACAGATATTGCATCAGAATTAAATACAAAAGGCACAATGACGACTTAAGTACAAGAAGAC
The DNA here is from genome assembly GCF_021461385.2 of Schistocerca piceifrons. Taxonomy (NCBI): domain Eukaryota; kingdom Metazoa; phylum Arthropoda; class Insecta; order Orthoptera; family Acrididae; genus Schistocerca; species Schistocerca piceifrons. The sequence goes on from NW_025727787.1 coordinate 240,013, forward strand.
TGAGCCATCCCACTGTCTTTGTTTTGAACCATTCCTGTGACACTAGTTATAGATTCCGATGCTTCACTTCAGGTTCACTGTATCCCTCTGACCTTCGTATTGACGATGAAACACAGAAATTGCATCGGAATTAAATACAAATGGCAAAATGCCGACATAAGTACAAAAAGAGTGACTCTTCTTACTGTCTATGATTTGAACCATTCCTGTGACACTAGTTATAGATTCCGATGCTTCACTTCAGGTTTACTGTATCCCTGTGAGCTTCTTATTGACGATGAAACACAGAAATTGCATCGGAATTATATACAAAAGGCACAATGCCGACTTAAGTACAAGAAGACTGACTCTTCTTACTGTCAATGTTTTGAACCATTCCTGTGACACTAGTTATAGATTCCGATGGTTTACTTCAGGTTTACTATATCCCTCTGACCTTCTTATTGACGATCAAACACAGAAAATTCATCGGAATTAAATACAAAAGGCACAATGCCGACTCAAGTACAAGACGACTGGCTCTTCTTACTGTCTATGTTTTGAGCCACTCCTGTGACACTAGTTATAGATTCCGATGCTTCACTTCAGGTTTACTGTATCCCTCTGACCTTGTTATTGACAATGTAACACAGAAATTGCATCCTAATTAAATACAAAAGGCACAATGCCGACTCAAATACAAGAAGACTGGTTCTTCTTACTGTCAATGTTTTGAACCATTTCTGTGACACTAGTTATAGATTCCGATGCTTCACTTCAGGTTCACTGTATCCCTCTGACCTTCTTATTGACGAAGAAACACAGATATTGCATCGGAATTAAATACAAAGGGCACAATGCCGACTTAAGTACAAGAAGACTGACCCTTCTTATGGTCTAAGTTTTGAACCATTCCTGTGACACTAGTTATAGATACCGATGCTTCACTTCAGGATTACTGTATCCCTCTGACCTTCGTATTGACGATGAAACACAGAAATTGCATCGGAATTAAATACAAAATGCACAATGCCGACTTAAGTACAAAAAGAATGGGTCTTCTTACTGTCTATGTTTTGAACCATTCCTGTGACACTAGTTATAGATTCCGATGCTTCACTTCAGGTTTACTGTATCCAGCTGACCTTCTTATTGATGATGCAACACGTAAATTGCATCGGAATTAAATACAAAATGCACAATGCCGACTTAAGTACAAAAAGAATGGTTCTTCTTACTGTCTATGTTTTGAACCATTCCTGTGACACTAGTTATAGATTCCGATGCTTCACTTCAGTTTTACTGTATAACTCTGACCTTCTTATTGACGATGAAACACAGAAATTGCATCGGAATTTAATACAAAAGGCACAATGCCGACTCAAGTACAAGAAGACTGGCTCTTCTTACTGTCTATGTTTTGAACCATTTCTGTGACACTAGTTATAGATTCCGATGCATCCCTTCAGGATTACTATATCCCTCTGACCTTCTTATTGACGAAGAAACACAGATATTGCATCGGAATTAAATACAAAAGGCACAATGCCGACTTAAGTACAAGAAGACTGACCCTTCTCACTGTCTATGTTTTGAACCATTCCTGTGACACTAGTTATAGATTCCGATGCTTCACTTCAGTTTTACTGTATAACTCTGACCTTCTTATTGACGATGAAACACAGAAATTGCATCGGAATTAAATACAAATGGCAAAATGCCGACTTTAGTACAAAAAGAGTGACTCTTCTTACTGTCTATGATTTGAACCATTCCTGTGACACTAGTTATAGATTCCGATGCTTCACTTCAGGTTTACTGTATCCCTGTGAGCTTCTTATTGACGATGAAACACAGAAATTGCATCGGAATTATATACAAAAGGCACAACGCCGACTT